>NC_085138.1:292735770-292812858 GCF_035046485.1 Aedes albopictus | reverse complement strand
TCTCGCTAGTGGAAAGCCAGCCTAGTTGAAGAAACTTCTGCTTTAATCTCGACGTAATTCAAAGCTTTATACAATGAGGAACCAAAATACATAATACTGTATGACAGACGAGCGATAGGTCTGCGCAGTGTTATGCTCCACACAAAATCTTCCATGTAAAAATGGTCAAATTCTGCATTAAGTTTTCTTTGGAACAGCCCTTATCAATTTCGGATTGCTTTTTTTTAATCTTTTTATTTCCGTGAATTTTAACTTATGCTATACTGCCGTGAATCGCATATCTGTCCCATTTGCATAGGAAATCCAGCAAAGATGGGACTGATATGCGATTCACGGCAGTATAGTAATTTCCGAATGGTGCATTAAAAACAAAATCAAACTTAGTAACGGAAAAAGAAAACAACGGAAATGAAAATTGAAAAGTGTCTCTTAGCAGCACTAGTCCTCATGATGTTCTTTTAAAATATAACAAATAGATAGGTTGGTTTGGTATACAAAGTAATAATAGCAGAAAGAAACATTTATTGATTTACAAACATACTACATTCAGGACTCCATTTCAATTTGCGTCGAATCTTCTGCATCAATTGTAGTATCATTTTCAATTGTATTTTTCGGGGAAGCATCGTCATCCGCAACGGGTGTTTCCTTCTTGGGGGTTTGCTCATTGGGCACTTCTTGATTGGGCGCTTCTCCGTTGGAGACTTCCTCATTAGGGGCGTCTTCATCAGACGCCTTCTCAACCTGTTCGGCTGCCTTCACCGAACGACGTCCTCGGCGTACCAGCTTCTTGTGTGTGTTGGAATGGCTTACCATGTGTTCTCGCCGGGAGAACGTCCGTCCGCAAGTTTCACAAGCAAATCTCTTCTCCGCCTTGTGAGTTGCTTTATGGCCATAGTAGGTCGACGCGGCCATGAACCGCATGTTGCAAATATCACACTCGTATGGTCGTTTTCCGGTGTGGGTGTTTTCATGATCTCGGAAATCTCGCAGCCGTGCAATTCGAACCCCACAATAGCCACACTGGTACTGCTTTCGGTGACTTTGCATGTGGGAATAGTAACTATTCGAATTGGGCAAATGTTTGTTGCACTCAATGCAGAAGAACTCTTTCTTAGGTTTCTTGCTAGCGTTCTCCAAAGGAGCGTTGAAATCCTGCGTTACGTCCGGGTCCAATGTAGAGAGTTCTTCGTAGTTGAACGAGGCCGAGCTGGGATGGACTGACTTCGTATGCTGGTCCAGATCGTAGGCAGTGATAAATTGCTTATCACAAATCTTACACGACACTGCCTCGAGTTCGGTGTGGTACTGAAATGAAATAAATGTGATTTTGAAGCATTTGCGCATATACGTATGGATCTTAACAACATAACTTATCACTATCTGAATTCGATCTAAGCACGTAAAAAAATATAACAGGGATTATATGGACGATACTGTTCCGTTTTTACGTTTCCCACCGATACATTGTAAAAATTTAAATTTGTCCATCGATCACGTGTGTTTCTGTTGAACTTCATTTTTTTTGTAACCAGCAATTAGCCACCGCTTCCATGTTCATTTTATTTACATCCACTTCATCTTCCCAATGATCTAAAAGACCATCAGGAAGAACCAATCCTACAGCCTTCTACTTAAAACGCACTTGATAAAGTCTAAGTAGAAATTAAAATTTGATAATTAACTTACCCTCATATGCTTGTCATATCGTTCTCGAAAAAGGAACGATTTATTACAAATCCCACAGGCAATTCGGTCGGACAGGCCGTGAAAAGTTTTCTCATGGGTAAATCGAGCACTGTAAGAAGTGAATCGGGCATCGCATGTTCGACACTTCAACGGTTTCAGGTGCATCAGGAAATGTTGGTTCAGCATTGGTAACGATCGAATGATTACTTTTTCCGTGACACATCGGTCGCACTCGTATGGAAGCATGTCCATGTGATCCGTTAGATGAAAATCGCACAAATAATTAGTTTCATGTTCTAGATTACAAATGAAGCACATCCTTAACGAACACGCTTATTTTCATATTCTCAAATATTTTAATACTGTTCACTACCTCGATGGCACTACCCGTATCTGTATCATCCATATTATAGAAATGTATTATTCCGTTCTTTTTGTAGAAATGCCATCCGGAAAAATCAGCCTTCTCCAGTATCCACCCATAGAAACTCTCGAAATCGATTCCTGTTTCCTCCGGATCACAGGCCATCTTCATTGGTTCGTAATCGGCCACCGAACTACCGAATAGCGTGGGCACGGCATCCGGTTTTAACTTAGCCGGTTTGCTCAGCTGCTTAAAATCTTCCGGTCGAAAGTGATTCATGCAAATGCAAGAGGTTTTCTTCGGCACCCACCCGCTAGATCTGGCCACAGCTGCCACCCACTTCTCGCGGATCGTCAGGAAATTTGAATGTGCTTATAGTGTGCCGGCCCAGTCGTAATTCTCTCTCGTGATTGCCACCACACTCTGCCACACTGCACTTGCGACCCATGTTTGGATTAGATCGAAGACCTTACTCTAAATATTAAAAATTAAAGAGAATCTTTAACAATTAAATCAAACATCGGCTTTAAATTGGTTTTTATTTTGGCTGACAGAATGTTTACATACGATTGAACCGATGGAAGCATAAATGTCCTATATAACAAAATTGGTAAAGTTTCAGTGCAAGCGCTTACAGCAAGCATAATAGAAAGGAGATCAGGAAATGGTCATCAAACCGAGGCCAGTGAGGGCATTTCGAGAAGCCGACGAGCATGATATTAGGAATATTTAAGAAAAAAAGGCTAGTTTGTGATTTCTAATGTAAGAACAGGAATTCATTTGTTTAGTAGAATATGCATTCAAAAGTCTTCTAATTCATTAAGCAGCTTGTACTTGAAAGCTTGGTCCGTATTGAAAATTGACGAGAGATGATCCAAAGTTGCTCTAAAAGTTCAAATTAATAGACTTAATTTGTCTTTTGGGCCCGTTTTTAATTCAAGTTCAGTCTTGGAGCTATGATGCATATCATTTTAAAAGTAGAATCCATTGGGTTTGAACTATTGAAGTTAATTCAAATATGTATTATAATAATAGTTTGAAATAATCAAAATATTGAACATAGGCAGGGTGTCGACTCAATTTTGAAAATCAAATTCCCTGACTTTCCCTGACTTTCCAGACTACTTCCCTGAAAATTCCAGGTCATGTATAAGTCGAAGCTTAAGGGTGCCTATAGTATACTCATGAAATAAAAAAAATCTATAAATTTTCCAGGTTTTTTAGGAGTGCAAATATCGAAAAAAAGGTAAAGTGCACCATATTTTTTTCTAAATGAACTTGAATTAAACCTTTTTTTTCTATATTCGGATTTGAAACCGATAAAAAATGGTGAAATTTTATTGAGCATTCAAGCATAAATAATTGTTTGAAGCATGATAGCAGGTTTTCCTCATAATTCTTCTACCTGATACCCTGGGCTGAAAATAACGTTTGACATGTCCACCAAAAACTCCTTGGTTAAAGTAAAACTCATTCAGAAGATATACCAGCCTATACCAACGATTCTTTGAAAAATAACGCTAAAATTACTACTACGATATATGATAGAAATTCTCCCTAGAATTTCATTAGAATGACATCTTGATTTTGTTTTCCTCTCCTCTTCTTGGCGTAACGTCCTCACTGGGACAAAGCCTGCTTCTCAGCTTAGTGTTCTATGAGCTATTAACTTCCACAGTTATTAACTGGGAGCTTCCTCTGCCAATGACCATTTTGCATGTGTATATCGTGTGGCAGGCACGAAGATACTCTATGCCCAAGGAAGTCAAGGAAATTTCCTTTACGAAAAGATCCTGGACCGACCGGGAATCGAACCCGTCACCTTCAGCATGGTCATGCTGAATACCCGTGCGTTTACCGCCTCGGCTATATGGGCCGTTTGTTTTATAAGTTACAATAATTTCGCCGCAAATTTTGCATGTCTACCTATACGTAAATGGCTTCATGAAAAACAATTCTAAAAAATAAAACCTGGATTTCCTTCGGTGGAAATCCTGGAACACTCTAAAAATAACTACAGTGCATGTATTGGAAACCTCTGAATGTAGTTTATAAACTTTCCGTGTTTGTCAAAAGACCTCTATGAATCCTGTAGTTTTGTCTGTAGGCCTGCCACTATGCCGGAAGCAGTTGGAACCAGTTCTCTAACTAGTTTGTTTTTCTATAAATTATAACACCATTAAACACTATTAAAAATCTGGCTTTGAATGAAATCAGTTTCTTTGGAATGTTAAAAATTTAAAGTTAAATGGAATGCCTTTCCTTTTACTGCATAGTAAAACCGCTCATCTCTAAAATGTGTAAGACCTACTCATAAATGCATAATTTCCAGACCACACAAAAATGTGTAGCAGTTACACATTCTAGAAAAACAGCTCGTACCAAGGGGTTGGTCACTCGGCACATTGTGCCCGGCACACATGCCGGCACATCTCGGCACACATGCCGGCACAATCCGGCACACATGGGCACAACATAGAAATCCAACTTTGCGGTATGGAATCAAACTGTCATTATACTTACGATTGCAAACAATCCCTTCATACAGATTCTAGACAAGTGTTCTGGGTGGAATTTTGTTGGTAAACACCGACTAGACCAATAACATTCGCCAAAAATAGACAGGATTATAATTAGCGCAAAAACATTCTAAGAAAATATTCCACTGGGCACATTCGGCACACCTCCGGCACGTTCGGCACACTTCGGCACACACTGAAAAACAACCGGCACAGTTTAGGCACATATTGGCACACGCTCAAAAATCACGGCACAAATGAAGTGTGCTGAATGACCAACCCCTTGGCTCGTACACTCTTCTAGATGCGAAATTTCATTTTATGCAGTTCAGTATCATAATTTACATTTCATATAACTCATTTTGGTATCATAATGGCCAACTTTTCCGAACTGGCTCATTATGCAACTGAAATTAGTTGCATAATAAAAAATAGTTGTATAATGTTCATTATGCAACTCATTTGAGTTGCATTATGAACATTATGCAACTCAAATGGGTTGCATTATGAAAAAATCATTGCATAAAATTTTGTATGGAACTCGTTGCAAAACTCGATTTTTTCAGCACTCTTCGTATTTATCCAACTCGGCAAACCTCGTTGGATAAATGTACGACTCGTGCTGAAAAAATCAACTTTTGCAACTCGTTACATAAATAACTATTTTTTGTTTACCAAGGTCACTAATAAACCTAGCTAGATCGCCGTACAATTTTTTTTTGCGAATTTCACGATTTTGTGGACGCAGGAGCTGATTTTGTGAATGTGCAAGGGTTACACATTTTTGGTGTAGTCTGGAAATTATGCACTTTAGTGCTGATCGGTTTTAGGGTGTGGGCTCGGAGTCAGTTTGGCTTTCTGTTCTGTTCTGTGGCTTAGTTGGTTGAAGCGGCGGGCTGGCGAATACGGAGTCGTGAGATCAAATCCCGCCAGAACGCGATTTTTTCATCAAAATTAATCTCTCAATTTGCCAATTAGCAACATTCTGTGCCTAAGAGGTACAAGTTTTACAAGTTTTCCCAGGATCTGAATAAATTGTTTTAGAATTATTTTTTTAGGGTTAAGATATCACAAAATATAAAAAATAAAGAATGATCTAAAAACGTGTAGAGTTGCTTATGGAGAACAAGAAGTTCTCTAATGGATAAGCTTTGGTTGCCTTCAGAAGTGATTAAGAATACTAAATTGAAGAGAGACAGTCCAAGCTCTACTAGGAGTGTAAATCTAAAATAAAGCAGAAGAAGAACTAGGTAATCATCTCGAGAAGATTTTACTGAGAATATCCTGAGAATTCAACAATAATTTCACCAGAAAAAATAAATTATATCATCAGTGAACTCATATTGAATCCGCCAATAAATTCATTAGAAACACATCAAGATGCAAGATTTAGTATATATCTCAAAACGATATCACCAAAGAATGGGCCGAAATTCACCAATCATGATATTAAGTAGAGTGTGGTGTAGTTTGAATGTTGAGTTCATTTGCACTAAAATGGACTTGTAATTGTGACACGAGATAAGGATTCATGAATGAATTTAGATCAGTTTAGCATCAACTGAATACTTCATAAATCAATGTATGATTTGATCGTAAATTAGAATGATGGATTTAAAATTTTGGATTTTATCTAGTTTATCGACCGTAAGAGATTGATATTTAAAACTGTTATGGCTTTATCGGCCATTGCCTACTCAAATAGCAAGGCTTTAGCTAGTTTTTTTTTTATTTTCATAATTGTATGAGGTTGTGTGTCATCTAATAATTCGTTTTATGATTGTCGTGTAAAATTTCCCTGACCATCAACCGAATTCCCTGACTTTCCCTGATTTTCCAGGTCCGAAAATAAATTCCCTGACATTCCCTGACTTTCCAGGTTTTTCCAGGTCGTCGACACCCTGATAGGACAATTATGCATTCATCGGCAACATAGTAATAGGCACTTCTGTACAACATTATATTATATTTTTTGAAGATGTAGGTAGTAGTGGTTCAATGTTTTGTTTTCTACTGCAATGTAGTGGTACCCAGGTAATATCATTTACAAAACGAGTTCAGCATCGCATACCCCAGCCTGCAGCAGGCTCGTTTACAAACATTCGATATCCCACCAGTACCACATAACGAAAACGAACGATAGCTACTAATGCTGAAAGAATCATTGGGTTGGTCGGGTCGGTGCAGGGAAATGTCGATAAACAAAACATTCGTTATTTAGGGGAACTTACATATTTTCGGCCGTTCTGTTCTCTTCTTCAAAGGGGGGGTTTGAAACCGTTTTGCATCCAACTTGGCCTCAAATCTTACTCAACCAAGCTGAATTATACGACCAAGTTTCAGGCAACAATGTTATTATGAAAGTGATTTACAGACTCACTGCAGTGCAGCAGACAAAATGTCCCGCTATCACGCACTGGCCTAGTGGATAAAAGACTACAAAACTATGTTTAAGGATATAGAGAAACTTCCCGAGCAAAGTCCAACAACTGAATTACAGCAAATCGAAAACATGATTCGTATTCAGCAACAAATTAATATCAGATTTTGATATCAGTTTACCTTTACTCAATTTGTTTTCGGTTTGCTGTCATTTTAAATTAAAACCTAAGGAACATTGAAGTTTGTCGCACGAATCTTATCATGTGGCCCATGGTCTAAATGGTTTAAACAGGGCTATCCTAAAACATTCTATGTATACAAAACGAGCTTAGATCGATTCAGATAGTGATAATCTTATTTAGACTTATATCTGATTATAACTCACCTTCATGTGCTTGGTGTAACGCTTTTGAGACAGGAACGATTCTTTGCAAATTTCACAGGTAATCGGTTCGGACAGGGCGTGAAAACTTTTCTCATGGATCAAGCGGGATTTGTAGGTAGTGAACCGAGCATCGCAGGTTCGACACTTCAACGGTTTCAGGTGCATCAGGAAATGTTTGTTCAACGTTGGCAGCGATCGAATGGTTACCTTTTCCGTGATACACCGGTCGCACTCGTATGGAAGCATATCCATGTGAGCTGTTAGGTGGTAATCGTACAGCTGATTTGTTTCATGTTCCAGATTACAAATGAAGCACTTATGCTTAGCTTCGGAAAGGATTCGTAGAGTTTCATATAGGTTCACCTTCTCCTCAGGTGAGTGATCCGATTCTTGTTCGGAGTCATCTTCAGAATTATCAATATTCGTTTCCTCTTTAACAATCTCCATGTCCAATTCCGTTCCATCCGGCGAGTTGTCCGCTTCGTCGTTAGGCTCACTCTTAATGCTCTGCTCAGGGATGGTTACCATCTGAATATCGCTTCTGGTTTTTCGCCTTTTCGTCGTGTCACCGTCATCGATGTTCTCCTCAGTCTCACGGGTTTGAGATTTAATTTCGTACTTCTTCAGAATTGCTTCAAATTGCGACCAACGACATAGTTTCAAATCTCTTCCAAGAACACGTCGCACAATTGCATCCGATTGTTTTACATCCTTAACAAATACGCTTATTTTCATATTCTCGAAAATTTTAATACTGTTCACTACCTCGATGGCACTATCCTTATCTGAATCATCCATGTTATAGAAATGTATTATTCCACTCTTTTTGTAGAAGTGCCACCCGGAAAACTCGGCCTGCTCCAGTACCCGCCCATAGAAGCTCTCGAAATCGATTCTCATTTCCTCCGGGGCGCTGGGCTTCTTTACCGGTTCGTAGTCGGCCACTGAACTCCCGAATAGCGTAGGCACGGCATCCGCTTTTAGTTTGGCCGGTTTGCTCAGCTTCTCAAAATCATCCGGCCGGAAGTGGTTCATGCAAATGCAAGAGGTTTTCTTCGGCACCCACCCGTCCGGTCGGGCCACAGCTGCCACCCACTTCTCCCGGATCGCCGGATCAACAGGAAATTTGAATGTGCTTGTAGCATGCCGACCCAGTCGCAATCTGCTCTCGTAATTGCCACCACACTCTGCCACACTGCACTTACGACCCATGTTTGGTGTAAATCTACGAATTCACTGAAAATACTAAAAGTTTGAAAATCTTCAACACTTCAAATCGAATACCGGCTACAAATTGATTTCGATTTTGTCTGACAGAATGTTTGCAAGCTCTCGGACCGATAGATGCATAATTGTCCTATATCACAAAACATGCATGTCACATGGAAACTTTTTGCAAGCATGATCAATTTTTTGTTATGTCTTTGCTTATGATAGGGTACCCCGGGGCAAGTGAGACCTATAGCTAGTATTTTTTCAATTATCTATTTTTAAGACTAACATTCTTCATAGAAAACATAGGTACAACACCTACGGATACTTTGAATACATAAAATGTTATTGTTTCAACCATAAAAAGACCATATACGTTATTGTTGTTCGATTCTATAACATTCCCCAGAATACCAATCCCCAGAATTCCATTCCCCAGAAAACCATTTCCCAGAATGTACCATTTCCCAGAAATCCATTCCCCAGAAATCCATTACCCAGAATGCACCATTCCCCAGAAATCCATTCCCCAGAATGTACCATTCCCCAGAAAAGCTTAATATACTCGTCTAAAAAGTTTAATTCGATACACAAACAGTACAATGTTGATCATAAAAATATGTTATAGGCAAGGATTTTAACATTATAGTGTTATTACGCGCAAACATTTCTTATACGATATATCCATAAAAATATTCTACAATGGTTCAAACGTTTAATTACCATTGTACACAGTTGCATGTTGATCTTTAAACCTATCTTGAAAGTTCACAAACTGTCCATTCCAGTTGCGTTGCTATAAAATGTTTTGTTTTTGACAGATTTGTGAAAATTGTGCAGCACTTGTTTCACGATGAATAAAGTTTTAAAAGTGATGTGCAAAATTTATAGAGAAAATGCATTTTCTTTTGATGTTGTTCAGTGTACAAGATGCTAATGGACCAGTTTATGGTCGGTTTAAATTTAAAAAGATTTTTCTGTCGAAAACTTTGAGTTACTCGGAAAGACTCAACTGACCACGTTTTTCTACGCAAATGGTTGGAGGAATCCATCCCAATGGATGCTCCTAATTATTCGCTTCAAAGGCCCTTCATTCATGCGGTATGAGAAGGGCTTTTACCATTATTCCAATACTATGGAATAGAAAAAGTGATCATAGGTATAAGCAGTTTTAATGCCAGCAATTCTAAATATTTTTAATGAAGAAGGAAAAAGGTATCATTGTTTTCCTTTTGGCTTTCAAAAACCCAACAATGTTCCTTCTTTTAAAACAATTTTTTTCTTAGAATTAAGGCAATTAGTATTTTTTTTTGGAATTATAACTGCTTACATTTTCAACATAGATTCTCCCTTCTTTTCTACATAGGCTGTTCTTTCAAATTGCACTTTTCAGGAAATTATGGGCATTATTGCAACCACCGGTGTTAAATTGATGTTATATTTATTATATATTTTTTTTCAAATTTCTAAACACCTGTGCTTGTGGTGCCGATAATTACCTAAACATTGCAACTCGAAAGAACAGCCCATGTAGAAAAGAAGGGAAAATCTATGTTGAAAAAGTAAGCAGTTGTGATGCCGATAATTTCCTGAAAAGTGCAATTCGAAAGAACAGCCTATGCAGCAAAGAAGGAAACATCTATGTTGAAAATGAAAGCAGTTATAATTCCTATAATTGTACCAATTGCCTAAATTCTAAAAAAAAGCTTGTTTAAAAAAAGGAACAGTGTTGGGTTTTTGAATGCCGAAAGGAAAACAATGTCACCACAGACAAACAGACGTAAAACTTCGAACATTTTTTGATTCAAATTTTAGTCTCGGAAACAGATTCGCTTAATTCTAAAAGGACTGAATTTGGCCAACTATCAACTAGGTGGCAGTAGTGTCAAACTCGAACAAAAACGATGCGAGCGCCGCGGATTGGCAGTTGGTCAACCCTCAAATAAACCGTTAAATCGAAGTACAGGGGATGGCCAAAATGTTTGGGATAGGCAACTTTTTTTCTCCTACAAAAAAATTCAACATGCTATAACTTTTCATAGAGTGCATCAAAAAATCTCAAATTTTGACTGTTTGTCTACCTGTTATATGTGCATCATTGGTACAAATTTGGACTCGATTGATTAATTTTTCACGAAGTTGGAACCGTTCGGGTAATTATTATTATTTAGACAACTAATTTTTGAACTGTCATATCTCGAAAACCAGTGAACCGAATTGAATGAATTTTTTAACGTTCATCAACAATATATTGATACTTGATATGACGTTATAAAATGTAATATATTCTCACGGCGAATTAAGTTATACCTGTTTGAAATTTTTACCCATATAGAGGAAAATAAGTCAAATTTACAACACCACACAAACATTACTAAAAGTGTTCTTCTTTCAATCTTAATAGGCTCTAATATATCTGATTAGAGATAACTTGAGAACAGAAGTGCAAAATCTTTGGATATCAACACTAAAATTTATTGACATTGATGTAAAAAAATTACATTTTTTCGAGAAAAATCCAAAAAATGTCAATCCATGATAACTTTTTTCAATGTTCAAAAAGTACCTATGTTTTAATAGTTTGTGAAGCATTTACATATTGTTAGTGTACGTTCAAAATTTCATTCAATTCGGTTCACTGGTTTCCGAGATATGACAGCTCAAAAATGAGTTGTTTGAAAAATAGTGTTTTACCCGAACGGTTCTAACTTTGCGAAATATTAATCAATCGAGCTTAAATTTGTACCAATGATGCACACATAACAGGTTGACAAACAGTCAAAATTTGAGATTTTTTGATGCGCTTTATGAAAAGTTATAGCTTGTTGAAGTTTTTTGTGAGAGAAAAATAGTTGCCTATCCCAAACATTTTGGCCATCCCCTGTACGATGGCAATTATCAGAGTGTTACGTTTCCTTCTTCGTTAAAAAAATGTTTGAGTCGTTATAAGAATTGTTGGCATTACAACTGCTTATATGTTCATCAACAATTTTCCCTTCTTTTGCATAGTCTGTTCTTTCGAGTTGCACTTTTGAGGAAATTATCGGCATCGCAACTGCGTATATACTTTTTTAACATAGATTCTCCCTTCTTTTTCGGGAAATTATGGGCATTACAGCCTCCACCGGTGTTAAAATTGCTAAAATATTTATTTAATATTTTTTTCAAATTTTTAAATACCTGTGCTTGTGGTGCCGATAATTACCTGAATAGTGTAACTCGAAAGAACAGCCTATGCAGAAAAGAAGGAAAAACTACGTAGAAAATGTAAGAAATTTTGATGTCGATAATTTACTGAAAAGTGCAATTCGAAAGAACAACCTATGCAGAAAAGAAGGAAAAATGTATGTTGAAAAAGTAAGCAGTTGCAACGCCAATAATTATACCAATAATCTAAATTGTAAAGGCAAATCATGCTTACTTCCAAAGTTTTTAAGAATTTTTGGCAGGATGTTTCTTTCGGTGATTTCTTACGATTAAATATTTGATTTTTAGCGATTAATATAAACCATTCAGGGTCTCCAGTTAGCTTAGTGGTTAAGGCTATGGATCGCCAATCCGGAGACGGCGGGTTCGATTCCCGTTCCGGTCGGGAAAATTTTCTCGACTCCCTGGGCATAGAGTATCATTGTACTTGTCTCACAATATACAAATTCATGCAATGGCAGGCAAAGAAAGCCCTTCAATTAATAACTGTGGAATTGCTCAAAGAACACTAAGTTGAAGAGAGGCAGGCCAAGTCCCAGTGCGGACGTAGAACCATAAAGAAGAAGAAGATAAACCATTCAGAAATAAAACAATAGTTTTATTTTCTTTCTGGGGAATGGTACATTCTGGGGAATGGAATTCTGGGGAATGGTATATTCTGGGGAATGGATTTCTGGGGAATGGTACATTCTGGGGAATGGGTTTCTGGGAAATGGTTTTCTGGGGAATGGTACATTCTGGGGAATGGAATTCTGGGGATTGGTTTTCTGGGGAATGGTTTTCTGGGGAATGTTATAGAATCTCTGTTGATTCTATAACATTCCCCAGAAAACCATTCCCCAGAAAACCAATCCCCAGAATTCCATTCCCCAGAATGTGCCATTCCCCAGAAAACCATTTCCCAGAAACCCATTCCCCAGAATGTACCATTCCCCAGAAATCCATTCCCCAGAATGTACCATTCCCCAGAATTCCATTCCCCAGAATTCCATTCCCCAGAATGTACCATTCCCCAGAAAAAAATAAAACTATTGCTTTAATTCTGAATGGTTTATATTAATAGCTAAAAATCAAATATTTGTTCGTAAAAAATCACCGGAAGAAACATCCTGCCAAAAATTCTTATTTGACAAGAAAAACTTCGGAAATAAGCATGATTTGCCTTTACAATTTAGGCTATTGGTATGATTATTGGCATCGCAACTGCTTACTTTTTCAACATACATTTTCCTTCTTTTCTGCATAGGCTGTTCTTTCGAATTGTACTTTTCAGTAAATTATCGGCATCAAAACTTCTTACATTTTCTACGTAGTTTTTTCCTTCTTTTCTGCATAGGCTATTGTTTCAAGTTACACTATTCAGGTAATTATCGGCACCACAAGCACAGGTGTTTAGAAATTTAGAAAAAATATGAAATAAATATAACAGCAATTTTAACACCGGTGGAGGCTGTAATGCCCATAATTTCCCGAAAAGTGCAATTCGAAAGAACAGCCTATGCAAAAAAGAAGGAAAAAACTACGTAGAAAATGTAAGAAGTTTTGATGCCGATAATTTACTGAAAAGTACAATTCGAAAGAACAGCCTATGCAAAAGAAGGGAAAATTTTTGATAAACATATAAGCAGTTGTAATGCCAACAATTCTTATAACAACTCAAACATTTTTTTAACGAAGAAGGAAACGTAACACTCTGATAATTGCCATCGTACATCGATTTAACGGTTTATTTGAAAATTTGAGAGTTGACCAACTGCCAATTCGCGGTGCTCGCAGAGTTTTTGTTTGAGTTTGACGTTTGCTCACTACTGCCATCTAGTTGATGATTGGCCAAATTCATTCCTTTTAGAATTAAGCGAACCTATTTCCGAGACTAAAATTTGAATCGAAAAATGTTCGAAGTGTTACGTCTGTTTGTCTGTGGTGACATTGCTTTCCTTGCGGCATTCAAAAGCCCAACACTGTTCCTTTTTTTAAACAAGCTTTTTTTAGAATTTATGCAATTGGTACAATTATTGGAATTATAACTGCTTTCATTTTCAACATAGACTTTTCCTTCTTTGCTGCATAGGCTGTTCTTTCGAATTGCACTTTTCAGGAAATTATCGGCATCACAACTGCTTACTTTTTCAACATAGATTTTCCTTTCTTTTCTACATAGGCTGTTCTTTCGAGTTACAATGTTTAGGCTAGTTACAATCGGCACCACAAGCACAGATGTTTAGAAATTTGAAAAAAAAATATATAATAAATATAACAGCAATTTAACACCGGTGGTTGTAATAATGCCCATAATTTCCTGAAAAGTGCAATTCGAAAGAACAGCCTATGTAGAAAAGAAGGGAGAATCTATGTTGAAAATGTAAGCAGTTATAACTTTAAAAAAATTACTAATTGCCTTAAATTTAAGAAGAATATTGTTTAAAAAGAAGGAACATTGTTGGGTTTTTGAATGCCAAAAGGAAAACAATGATACTTTTTCCCTTCTTCATTAAACATATTTAGAATTGTTGGCATTAAAACTGCTTATATGTTCACTTTTTCTATTCCATTCCATAGTATTGGAATAATGATGAAAGCCCTTCTCATACCGCATGAATGAAGAGCCTTTGAAGCGAATAATTAGGAACAGCCATTGGGATAGATCCCTCCAACCGTTTGCAAAGAAAAACGTGGTCAGTTGGGTTGTAGGTCATTTCCCAGAATCCCATTACCCAGAATGCCGTTCCCCAGAATGCCATTCCCCAGAATCCCATTCCCCGGAATGGGACATTTCCCAGAAAGCCGTTCCCCAGAATGACCCATTCCCCAGAAAGCCATTCCCCAGAATCGTTTTTTTTTTATTTTCAAATTGGTTTCGGGACAAAATTTGAGTAACTCTGATACGGTAGGTTGAACAGTACTAAGCTTGGAGTTGCACTAGTGTTTGGCTACATATACCATTACTTAATTGATCGGTGGCTTGTAATAGTAGCTGCTGACTTCATCTGTGATTATCCCTTCTTTTTGAAATTGGCTGTTCTTTCTAGTTGATTTATTGGAGAGCTCTTTGGCGGCCAAACTGCTTAACTTTATCTAAGAGATTGTTCCTTCTTATCATCAAAGGCTGTTCTTTCTAGTTGCACTATTATCATACATGGTTAGAAGGAAAAAGATGACTGACTCTAGCTTTTTTTCGTACTCGGCGACACACTGTGCATGATACACTACCGCCATCTGTTGAGCGAGAAGTGCGAAAAACATAATTTTTTGCTGGATTCAGGTTAGTGAGTACCATTTTGACGCTAACTCAAATCACACTAAAACAGGTCAACACGAAATTGCGTCAAGTAAACCCTATTCACCTTTTTTTTGTAAATGTCTTAATAATGCAAACAAAGTTATTTTAATGTATCCGATTTATATGGCATGTATAAGTAAAATGAATAGCATGAAATGTTCCATTAATTATTTTTGAGTGCCTATTGGAATAATAACATGTATGGTTGCATCCACCCAAAAAATTTCAAAGGGTATTTGGTCACAAGGATAAAATCCAGTGTCTGGCATCCGAAAACCTTCACTAAGGCATTGACAACATGATTTACACAAAAGTATCATTTGAAGTTGAACTACTTTTACAGACCTATTCGTGTTATCGTACAATGCAATATGTCGTTCATCATTTCCTTCTAACCACCTTTGCTGTTATGTAGTATATTGGCAGGCAAACGGTTAATTCTATAAGACTCCTCCTTCTTTTTATAATATTCTGTTCTTTCAAACTAAGTTGGATAAATAACGAAGGCACACTTTCAATTTACATGAGCACAAACTGTAACAAGTAAAAACCTAAACTGCTCTAAACTGTAACTGTAGCGCAGTAGTATGGCGAATATACAGTTAAATTGTCCATCTATATGTTTAGCAAACAACATATTTGCAGTCTAGTGCCCTTTGTCCTAATGAGTTAGCATCTTTTCTTTTTCATTTTTCATAACACTGGTATATAATTCAGCTTCATGCAAAAATGTGGAATTCTTCAAGTTAACGTACTGCTGAAACAGTCATTCCGAGGTGCGTCCAATAGAATGGCTGACGTTTTTTATCTGAAATTTGCCTTCTTTAATCAACAGGATATTCTTTTGGGATATTTTGGAATTGAGATGTTATTTAAAGTTGAATGATAAAATGACTGACATTAGTTACCATTATTATAGAAATACAACCTTCTTTAAGTAAGGTTGCCACATTTTTGTTTTTAACTCAATATTTATTACATGAATTTTGAGATACACTAAAGAAGGTATCATTATATGAAAACCATTTCCATTTGAAAGTTATCTCATTCAACGATTTTTAATTTTCCTGGATGGAAGGGTGATTGACACTACGCTAAAGTGTTCTGGTCTTCCGCTGGAGTTCGGCTAAATCACCTTGAGCTTTAAAAACAAACAATTCACCAGAATTCCCATGGAGCTTCTGATTCACATATTTTTCTGGGGAATGTCCCATTCTGGGGAATAATTTTCTGGGGAATGTCCCATTCTGGGGAATGGATTTCTGGGGATTGGGTCATTCTGGGGAATTCCATTCTGGGAAATGTCGTTCTGGGGAATGGGTTTCTGGGGAATGACATACAATCGGTCAGTTGAGTCTTCAGTATCTTGTACACTGAACAACATCAGAAGAATATGCGTTTTCTCTGTAAATTTTGCACATCACTTTTAAAACGTTATTCATCGTAAAACAAGTGCTGCACAATTTTCACAAATCTGTCAAAAACAAAACATTTTATAGCAACGCAACTAACAGTTTGTGAACTTTCAAGATAGGTTTAAATATCAACATGCAACTGTGTACAATGGTAATTAAACGTTTGAACCATTGTAGAATATTTTTATGGATATGTATGTATGTATACATTTTTACCTTAATTTGTTACATATACCGTACAAGAAATAGATATTTGCTCGTAATAACACTATAATGTTAAAATCCTTGCCTATAATACTTATGACACACATGTGATACAAGAATCACTGTACAATTGCGCTTGAAATGAGTGCCATACTGAAAATTCTCTCAGTTCAAGTCAGTCTTGTTAGAATTTTCTTGACACTGCGTACCGTTGTACAGGAATCATACTCGTATCACATGTCTGTCCGGGGTAAACATATCATTATGATCAACATTTTACTGTTTGTGTATCGAATAAAACTATTTAGCAGAGTATATTAAGCTTTTCTGGGGAATGGATTTCTGGGGAATGGTGCATTCTGGGGAATGGATTTCTGGGGAATGGATTTCTGGGAAATGGTACATTCTGGGGAATGGTACATTCTGGGAAATGGTTTTCTGGGGAATGGAATTCTGGGGATTGGTATTCTGGGGAATGGTTTTCTGGGGAATGTTATAGAATCCCTCTGTTTAGATGATGAAATTCTTGTAAAAATTGGTAAAACCTTGGATAAAACAAAAAAATCAAAAGCATGTATTTTTTATGTTTTTCTCTAAATATCCTCCATTATTTTTTCACTTAACGAAATGAAATCTTCTGAGCATTCAGAAACCGTCCATAAAAATAAATTAGGGAAATGGCCTTTCCAAAATTCATGATTAAAAAAAAACATTATTTAATGATCGTAAGATTATGTAAAGGAGAAGATATTACTGAAAATCTCGAAACCCCAGATTTACTATTGGCGAGATTCATCAACTATATAAAATAGAGACCAAGTTTCGAAATCTTTTGTCTCTTCACTTTACGGTGCTTTTTGTATAAAACAAATCAATTTATTTTGCATGAGCTGCTACAGTTAATTCAAGTTATCTTCCCCAGCGATTTGTTATGTGTTACGTAATTTATGCACGATACCATAAACCTCTTCTTATTTTAATCTCTTAACATAGTCATTATATAAGAGATTTATGATTTATGTTACCTTATTTGATGCAACTTATATTAAGCCCTTTGAACAAAAACTCTGAATTGGTCCCACTTGCCCCGTGAAACGCAGTAAATGAAGATCTGCTACACTTTTCATTATATTGATAATAAATGGAATGTAAAAATTTTGAAACAGTTTTAATGCACGTTAATAAGTACAAATATACCAACAACGTCTTTTGGGTCCATTGGAATTATTAAAGAATTTGTATTCTGAAATTTTTGGCATGACAAAACCAAATTAGCACTTTTTTAGGTCTCACTTGCCCCGGGGTACCTTATTAATTACTTATAACTTCTGCCAAGTCAAAAAAAAAAAATGTCAATTTAAACACCTTTAGGAAGCAAAATAAAAATGAGGGTCAGAGCTTCAAAATAATCGAAAAACAAAAATTGTTAATTTATTTTAATAGGCTGTTTTACCTCACCCAAATCTGACAGGAAAAGGCCTACTTTCCCACACCAAATTAACAGTGCGGTAATGGTTCATTACAGCACTGATTAGTGATTTGCGTTGCGTAATGAACCATTACAGCACTGGTTTCAGTTTTGGTCAACTTATTGATGTTTTCTGGACGCAGTTTTGAAAAATTGTGACAACTGCACAGCTTAACCTGTTATAATCAGATTTTCTTGAACATCGCTATGAACATCAGTGTGCAGTTTGATGAAAAAGTTTTGTTCAAAACTATCCTCAAGGGTAATTTATGAAATTGCAAAAAACGTTGTACGCAACTCGGCGCAGAACTCGATTTTCCAGCACTCGTCGTAATTATCCAACTCGGCAAGCCTCGTTGGATAAATGTACGACTCGTGCTGTAAAAATCGTCATTCTACACCTTGTTGCGTAAACTACTATTCTTTCCATATATATTACCATATATTACCATCAAGGTTGAACAATACGTCATTGATATCATCGTCATTATTTCAAAAATAGAATCCACGGACTTTGAAATAAGGACTGTATCGGAAATTAACTATAAATGTTCAAAATGCTCTATCTCGAAGCACGGTTGGTCTTTTTATCCCGGTTCTTCTATGAAATATTCACAATATAGTTAAGTTTAGAACAACTTGAAGAAATTTGGATAGTGTTTAGTATTATTGAAAATATGGTTCTATGAGTATACCACAGACAATTCGCAACAATCTGTAGGTACAAACTGCATTATTTTTTATTTTTTTTTAACTTTTCAATAATTTGTAGGGAAAAAAATGTACGAGCAAAAATCTGGAAAATAATGAATTTCACTAGCAGTTATGTACACAAACATATCACTCAATACCGACTTTTAAAATTCTTATTTTGGATAGAAAAACTTTCAACATTTAGAATACTAAAGACTGCCCCAGAAAGTATGGACGCACCTAATCTTCAGTTGTCTGGGGTTGATCGATGGTTCTTGTTTCGGCCTATGTTTTGGCTGTTTCTACTTACTATAGGATCGAATATTCACACGTTCTTTGCCACGATGATCATTGGAATTCGAAATGGTAACTTTTTTGGTCATATGCCGCTCAGTGTAAGTTAGAAGGTTTTTTTTCTTGTGCTCAAATAACTCCATTATACGTTTACCCAATCTTTGTATATGCTCAAACGTGATATCCCCACAGTGTTTGCTGCTTGCTTTTCTCACTTACTCCTTTCATATTTTGCTCATTTCTTAAGTGTCCTTTTAAGCTCTGTACATCATTTGTGCACTTTTTTAGGATGGTGTTCCCCTAAAAGTTGATGTATTTCGAAACATACTGTTGGAATCGTATTAACCGCTATACATATGCTGAGAGAATAGGTAGACCAACAGGGTGTATCCTACAAAAAGAACTACTATTCAATAATTTTAAAATGCCAGTGTTTTCTAACTGCGTCCATACTTTCTGGGGCGGTCTATATGGTCTATCCCAAAAAACACATACTTTTTGGTCGAACTTTGACGCTCTGTTTTAAATATCTTCAGAGGTTATAAAATTGATCTCTTCAATAAATTTAAATACATGCCCAATTGAAAAAATGCGAATTTTCAACTTTAAGTATATTTTATTTGCGTAATCGTTCTTTGAAGACGCTTTAAATAAGCGTCCCTCACAAAATAGCCTTTTTCATTTTTAAGAATTGCGCTAAACTGCGGAGGGAAATTTTCTTGATAAAAATAATTTTCCTATATCATGAGTATTCTGAAATATAATATATTTGCGCAAAAATAAAAGAAAAAATTGAATATTTTCCCACAGTTTTCGCAATTTTAATTTTTTATGAGGTGTCCAAAATTTTAAAAACATATGTGTAATCTTTGAGATAAAAGTCCAAGTTAAATGATTATTTTTTGAAAATCAGAACTGCCATTCTGCCACCAAAAATGAAGTTACGTTTATTTCGAACAGAATATTTTTAGGCAAATGTGAACGTTTATAGTTAATTTCCGATACAGTCCTTATTATAGGTAAAGGTAATTTTAATGTCCATTATTATATATGAGGGGGTTAGAAGCAAAGGGGTGTAAGTGTCAAAAATCCAAGTGACCTTTCGAGTAAATGAGGTTTAAAGTTTTTCACCATTTTTTTTTTCATTCCATACAAATTGTATGGAGCTTCAAAATCGACCCAGTTATCTCCGTTTTATTGTTATTTTTCTAATCATCGCAAAAATAACCTTAAATGAGTTCCTAAATGCTTGAAATGTGAAGTATTTATGGATATGCTCTGCTTAAAATCGACAAAATCGTCACTTACACCCCTTTGATTCTGGGCCCCTCATATTAAATTTAAAATAATCTTAACATTAACATGGGACAATTATGCGTTCATCGGCAATATAGTAATGGGCACTTCTGATGAAAATTGTATTCCTTGAAGATGTGGTAGTGCATCAATATGTTGTTTTCATTATTGACCAATCCAAATTCCTGTGTGGTAGTGGTTTGTGTTCACATTTCCCGTGTTAATCTATCTGTAAGAACTTTGTAAACATCTTTTGTTCTCACGTATATGGATAGGCTTGCATTAGGTTTCGTGAGACATTTTTTGGACAACTCAATATCAATGTAGTAATGCGAGTTCTGCATCGCAAACTGAGGCTCGTTTACAAACATTCGATGTCCCACCGACCACACACAACGAAAACGACCAACTTTAGTGTTTGATAACACAGCTGTATTTGACAGAAACGTAATCATTGGGCCGGCCCAGGGTTGGTCGGTGAAATATCGATAAACAAAATATTCATTACCTATTTATTTTGCTAAAATCAGGATACTAAAAATTCATTTGTGAATCAAAGTGGTTGAACAAAAAATATAAAGCCGGAAGAAGAGGTAGGTAGATATAATAGTACTAACGAATTAAAAAACTATTATAACAACGCCAGGTCTAGTCATCTTTTCTGAAAATAATAAGATTAGGGTGCTCCGTATGGTTTACACAATGCACCAATATGTTGAATTATACCTATTAACCTCACATGTTAAATGTTAAACATCACCAGTCGAGACCCATGATGTTGCATCATGTTGGATCTAGAACGAGACGTGCTTTTTTGCATTTTGTTTTATTAGATGAAAAAATTGTCTTAAACTATGTAACTAATGACGTTATAGTGTATTGTGATAATAATATTATTGTTTTTGGTATACATCCCCCACTCGCATATCAGTCCCATTTGACTTTTCATCCCATTTGAGTTGACGTAATGAATCGACATCATTTTCAACGTAGGTACTTCTAAAACCCATAATATAAATTGCGGATTGTTATGTCAATGTGCGAAAAAATACCAAATCATGAGCGTCCCATATTGAAAGTACCCGCATAATAGTCCCATCATGGATTTGTGTACCCTATGACACAAAACTGAACAATTTGTAGTAAAAGTGCGAAGTAATCTGTGAAAATTTCGAGATGATCAAAACATTTTTCAAGACATGGCGATTTTTCAAAGTTTTACATAAAAACGAGTTGCTAAATTTCAAACGCTACTCACAGCTACTGCGAACTATTGCCCCACTTTCGAGCCTTCAACAATGTTCATTTCTGCAAGTAGCACAAGTAGTGTTTTTGTTCATTTGAACACACCTCTCGAACTACTATGGAATAACGATTCTCCAACATCAAGAGGTTATGAGATTCTTCTTCATCCTGTTGCTGAAAATTCTTATTTCAAAAGGTCTCAAAATTACACCAAAACAGATATAAACACATATTTATGCATAACTCTACCACAACATAACGAAATCGTTCCAATTTTTATTGCCGAGTAACTGATCAGATAATGAGTCAAACCCATACAGGTTTGCTTGGGTTCCTAACTCAAGAGAACACTGCGAACTTTTGCCCCTTGCGAAGTTTTGCCCCGCATTACTCTACGTTTAGTAATTCTAGTCAAAAAGTGAGATTTTGAGATTTTATTATTGATGTTGTTTCTCTCTTGAAAATGTTAAATGCGTGAGACTATCTGTGGTATAAAATGTTTGACACAAATGTCGGGTCGCTTTGTGGTCTTCGACGAAGATTTGCGACTTATCTAAGGTTATATTTTAACGTCTCCGGTTACATAGTTTAAAATAAAAGTATGTCTGTGATGAGAAGAATGCAAAAAAAAGTTTTCCCATACTAAATTTCAAACGCGTTCTAATTGCAATACAGAATACGGAGGCTCAACCAAGATTTGCATAGTTGTTTTGGACGCTATCGACCTATCGGCCATTACTATTTTAACAGTAACAAGCCCTCAAGACTACCATAAAACCTGCTGAATAAAATCTTTGCGGTTTAATGACGGTTCTCAAAACCTATTTGGACTTAAACATGTTGCTAGAGATGGTAGATCTTACTCCGTAACGTACCATTTCAAGGTGATCTACCCACGTTACGGGCAAATTAATAAAATCTTGTGAAAGTCGCTTTAAGAACTAGTTTTTCAAAAAGAAGAACAAGCCGAATGGTGCAAATCTCGATAATAAATTGATCCATTAAAAACTCTCATTTTATAATGAATTACACATAATCTCCTTCTTTCAGAATATCATGGGACGAAAATGTTGCGTGCCAAAATGTAGCTCCAACTATGATGCGGTGCTACGACAAGGTCAATTGACAATCAGCACCTTCAAATTCCCAGTGGATAAGCCACTACGAGATCGCTGGATTAGAGCAATAAAAAGAGATAAGAACTGGCAGCCTGGTTCCACGGCGTCCATTTGCATACATCACTTTCAACCGGAGGACATTTTGCGCTACGATAAACCGGCCAAGCTGAAACCGGAAGCAGTGCCATCGATATTTGACGAATGGGCAAAACAGGGATCGATTGTCAAGCGAGGTCGCCCGAAGAAAATTGGACAAGAATCGGAAGTTGTGAAAACTTCGGGAGACTACGAGGATTCTTCACATGAGGAATGCATCCATCCTGCAGATGATGTTATGGAAGAAATGATCTTTGGGTTTGACCATTTCAAACGACTCATACCGGAAAAGATTACCAACGATGATTGGCATTATCATCAAAGTGATAAAACATTTCACTTTTATAACATCTCGGAGCAAGATACCGACAGTGCCATTCGAATAGAAAATAGTATAAAAGTGTATGACGATATGAGAATGAAGCTATTCTTACGGGATGTGAAGCAAGCAGACGAGAGTCTCAAATGGATTCTTGACCACGATATGAAACTTCGTCGGTGGTCACAATTTGAAACCGTTCTGCAGAAATACGATCCAAAAGTTCACCAGCTAAGAGAATCCGTTCAGGATAGTCAACATGGAAATGAATCGCACACGCTAGATCAAGATGATGATGATTTTCAACATTTCGAGGAAGAGTATCTTGATCAGTCAGAAGATGGAGAAGTAGAATTTTTGGAAATAGATGAGGATAATGAAGTTGATCCTTTCGGCGAAACTAGTAAAAACCCTCTTAGCATTAGGAAAGATCGCATGCAAGAGCGTGCGGAACGTAAAAATGTCCGGGAAATTGCACGAAAATTGAAAAGTAGCAAGTACAAATGTTTTATCTGTGACCAGGATCATCAATCGAGCGAAAATTTCGAGCGACATTTAGCTGTCCATTCGGACATGTTGCCTTTCAAGTGTGATCGATGCGTGGCGGAAACAGTGATTATCAAGACGCTGGCTTCGTTGAATAAACATCTTCTAATGCATGAAAAACCCCTGCAATGTCGATCTTGCGATGTGAGATTCTCCAGTTACAGCACACGTCTATTGCACGAACAAAACAGTCACCAGAATCGAGGTCCTTTTACGTGCGAAATCTGCGGAAAGATATCTCAGTCGTTGCGAGGCCACCAACATCACTTTAAAGTACGTAAGCAACCAATTACTAATCAAATTTAAAGATAGTTGAAACACGTCAATAATCAATCAAAATTACTAAGAATTTTTCGAAGCATGTACACTGTACAGGCGTCACAGATTTTTCGAAAAGGAATCATAATTGTAGATGTAGATTTTCGAGAAATTAAATAATCATTCCACAAAAAAGTTTTTAATTTTTTTCAATTATTCAAGGATTTTACCAATCAGTTCTCAATGGATTTCTTTTGCTATTTGACAAGAAATTTTTACGAAGATTTTTGCCAAAATTTATCCGAGAATTTCAACAACGTGTTTGCTGTGTTGTAAAGGGTTCTACTTACGGAATTCCAGTAATGGGTTCTTTCAGAGATCAGACCGAAAACTGAATTGTTTTCAAATTTATCTAAGTTCTCAAAGATTTTGATACAATTTAATTCCACCAACATTTTTAATTTCAGATTCCTCATTTTTTTTTTTGTTTTCCACAAAATACTTAGTCAATAGTCTAATCACTTACAAAGCTCAAATAAATTTGTTTTATTTATCGAGTGATCACACATGTAATACCTACTTCAAAAACATTGTGTTGCATGATTCTTCTATAATTTTGAAATTGTGATAAATTGCATACATTTTTGTTCATGTATTTAATAGGATAATCTCTTTCCAGATACACACCAACCCCGAATCGATGAAATGCCAGCTGTGTGGGAAGCAACTTTCCTCTGCTTATGAACTTAAGCTGCACATGCGAGTACACACCAAGGAGAAACCGAACAAATGTCCATTCTGTCCAGCTTCTTTCAATCGCATATCGAATCTGGTTGTCCATAAGCGTCGTTTGCACGGTACCGAGAGGCCATTTCGATGTTTAGTTTGCAAAGACATGTTCGCATCGAACGAAGAATTGAAACGACATCTTGCCACTCACGATTCGGAACTACTCAGCAATGCTAAAAAGACATCTTCCAGACAGATCGGGATATCTCAACCAACTGAGAGCGGAAGAGATTACTACTGCAAAGCTTGCAGTAAACTTCTACCTAATGCATCTGCTTATCATTCCCACATGAGGAAACATCGCAAGCAGTATCAGTGCAGCTATTGTGGGATTCGCATTGGACAGTTGAGGGATTTCATCGATCACGAGAACACCCACACTGGGAAGCGTCCCTACAAGTGTGAGGTGTGTTCGAAAACGTTCAAGACCTCGTCCACCTACTACGGTCATCGAGTGGTTCACACCAAAGAGAGGCGGTTCGGCTGCGAGGTCTGTGGGCGACGCTTCAACCGTCTGCGACATCTAACCGTCCACAAAAAGATGCACCAATCGTCGCAAAGAAAGCACGAAGATTCCTTTGTGGCACAAGTTCAAAGGGTCGTTGAAACGGTGGACCCGCAGCAGACGCCTTCAGTAGAAGCTTGCGGCCAGGTTACTATTACTGTGGCAACGCCAATGTTGGACCAGCCACAGCAGATCCCTCGAGTGATACAAACGGCCGATGGAAGTGAAGCGATCGTAGTAACGGCTGATATGTTGAGCTCACGAAATTTTATCGTTTTACAGCAGTCGGAAAACGGAAACAAATCGTGATAATAAAATATTAAATGACGTAACTTATTGTTTCTTACTAAATAAAACAGAAAAAATACTCCTTCGCTATAGTATAGTCAATAAAGTCAATACTTTTCTAAATTGATAATGCCTCACTCGATGTTCCGATTATTAATTTTCGGCAATTGTATACTTCACCTTTACCATTATAATTGCCAACGCAATGTTTCATAAAATAAAAGGCAAACTTGACTATCACGCCGAGGACCTGGGATCGAATCCCACTCCCGACAAACTCGCAAAATGTGAGTTCTTCCTTCGGAATGGAAGTAAAGCGTGGGTCCCGAGATAAACTAGCCTAGGGCTAAAAATCTCGTTGATACAGATAAAAAAAAATAAAAGGCAAGAACACCCTTCTAAAGAATCAAATAAGAAAAGTAACCCCGTAAGTTTATGCAACGCGTAATATACAGGACTTGTTGGTGTCCCTACAAGGTTGATAAACTACCAGAAGAACTGCAAATTTAAAGTTAGTGAAGATATTGAAAATTGCTATCCTAGTAACTAGCGATAATGTTGCTACCAGTCAGATAGAGAAGCCACACACGGAGAAAAATATAGTCATGTCAATCATATTACGGTCCCAAACAATTATTTGTGCATTGACTTTTATATAATCCTATTTTGAGATTGTATCACGCATAATACAATAGGTCGAACAATAATGGAAGCTTGAATTAGCCAGAATTGAAGCATTAATGAGAGCAAGACATATGGTTCATTCAATCATATTATGCTTATATCAACAATATTTGTGGTTGATGGTTTGACAGCTCAATTATTCTCATGGTGGATTGAGGGTTGAACTAACTATATCAGATGGTTGGTTTAAGCATATACTGAGCATCGTTCAAATTATGTTTTTTCTTTTAGTTTTAAAATCATTCAAAGCCTTATATTTAGGATAAACACGGGGATAAATTTATCGTTATAAAGTACCTATTACGGATAGAGCTTTATTGGCCTGTGATACTCAACAAAGTCCGGGGCAATTCATTTTCCACTACAATGCCTTGTTTGCTTGACGTGCTCAGTTTTAAGTCATTAAATTTCATTCCCGTTGGCTGAAAACGTAAATCATTGAAACAAGATCAGAAGTATAACTTTAGTTTTATACATACCCACAGATTTTGAAAGAATTCAATAGAATTGAAGTCGTCTCTTAGAACAGCAGTCGCCATGAATTTATCAACTTCTTTGTGACTAAATAAACAGCAGCCAAGATTGTTCAAGTAATGACATATATTCTTGGTTTAAGCATCCCATGGTTGATCTTCAGAGAGGTTGATTCAAACTAAATATATGCCTGGTGCAAACATCAAATCATTGTGAAACAACCATTTAAAGAAATTACATCAAGAATATATTTGAAGTTTGGTAGAACTGTGGGAAAAGTTATATCAATCAGACAACATTTCTGTCCGTGCAAAGAAACAGAAGTCACACTCCCATCGATCACCTTTTTAACGGTTGATTCAAATATTCAGTATACTACCCAGTATACTACGTACCTATTTGAGCTCGCATAGTTTTTTTTTCGAGTTTGACGTTTGCCCACTACCGCCACCTAGTTTATGGTTGGCCAAATTCAGTACTTTTAGCATTGGGCGAACATTTAGCAAAGAATGTTCGATATGTTACGTCTGTTCGTCTGTAATACTACTGTACTATAGTATAGTATAGTATAGTATAGTATAGTATAGCATCGCTGGCAACGCTTTTGATCCTGTTTGACGTTTGCTCACTAACGCCACCTAGTGGTGGCCCGGCCAAACACAGTACGTTTAGCATTGGGCGATTACGTTTTTCGTGACGATGTTTTCAAATGAAATTCGTGTTACGTCTGCTTTTCTGTGGAAAAGCTTTTGTAGGTATGAATTGGAGCTTTTACTGTCTCCGTATTTTCCAAATGTTTGCATACGAAGACTATGTTCGCGTTACATATTATCGTCGCACCACCAAATCAAAGCCGTCGCTTGAAGCACATGCGAAATTGCAGCTGCGAAGTTAATTTGAATCTTTTTTTTCTGTTGCGCATCATTAAGAACTAGAATATGCACTAAGGGAACGTCCATAAATTACGTCACGCTTTTACGGGGGAGGAGGGGTTCACTAAAGTGTGACAATCCTTACAAAAATTGCAGAGGTCTCATACAAAAAGTGTGACATAGGGGGGAGGGGGGGTTGAAAATGGGCAATTTTTGCGTGACGTAACTTATGGACGCTCCCTAATCCAAATTGAGTTCGACATTTCTAAGTAGGTTAAAAATCAATTTTCGCATGTTCGATCACTCCTGATTTCGACCAAAAGCATAATAAATAATAACACTTGTTTCGCTGATTCGTACCACATTCATTGTACCTAACCCAAAAAAGAAATAACGAATTACTTTTTTTCTTTTTTTTTCTAAGGTTTTAGCGGCACGCCGAGGGACGTAGAAACCTCTCCCATCATTGTGCGCGCAATCGTCTCGCGTCTATGGGGCTGTCCATAAACCACGTGGTCATTTTTTTGGGACTTGTCAACCCCCCTACCCCCCCCCCCCCCCGCGTGGTCATTAGTCCATACAAAAATTTTTATTCGTCCATACAAAATGGACATTGGCCGAACCCCCCCTCATGACCACGTGGTTTATGGACAGCCCCTATATGGAGGAGCACGAAGCGTTTGCGGGTTTGCGCGAACAACGACAGTTCACTAGGCCTTTGTATAGGATAGAGAACGTAAGCCTTCAGAAGCAGTTCACCAGCCGTGCACGGAGCATGTCGTCCAGTAAGACACTGTTGCGTACTGACTCAGAAGGTTACGGTAGAAGGTGTGAAAGTTTTGGTTTTGTTGTATGGTCCATTTTGTATTTGTTCTTTTGTCATGTCAAAGTTTAAAGCATGTTATTGTTCAGATAATTGTTGTGCCCTGTAATTCAGTAATCTTTGGTGTGTCTATTATCTGTTAGATAGTCGATGTGTTATGTCCGTTTTTGTTGATCCTCATTTTAGTACTATTTTTATTTTTGAAAATTGTATTTCGTCCACATCCCAAGCACTATCAGCGTCGGTCCAAACAGCTCCAAACTATAGAAAAGATTTCATACAATCAATCGAAAAACGTAAAAATCTCTAATTTGTTATAAATAGGTTACGTTAGTCAAAGTCGAAGTAGTCAGTTTTTGTCGATTTCGTCAAATATGCGTCTTAAGTCTTGATCACCCGTTAGCTTCGAATCTATAAGCAAGCATTTTTAAATGCTGCACTTCTACACTAGTCGTTTACTCACAAAACTACCATATATAAAAATAATGAATGTGAAAATTAAATCACAAGTAAATCTGAATTATAAACGAGCAAATTGAATACACGATATACTACTAAAAATTGCATATTTGAATTGATTGTTAAAAGTAACCGAATAGTGGAAAGCCCAGACAACAATTCAAAGTCTGCTGACTCCAAAAAGGTTCTAAGATTCGTCACAAAACACCAATGTTTCCATTATAATTCATAACAACTCTCAAAACCCTCCCAGACTCAACCGACTGGAACTGTTTTCTGGGTATAGAAACTACTAAGCCCTAGCAGGTTCCTCCTGTTTATCGAGCATTTCTGATAAATCAGCTATACTCCAACTGTAGCAGCCGGTTCGCAATGAACCGTTGGAGGCGCATTAAAGAGTTAAAGGTGATATTTTCATTACAAGAATTACAATTAACTTCCTTCACTTTAATGCCGTCAAACCCTGTGATCTTGGCTAGGGCAAAAAAGAAATAACGAGTTACCCAATTAAAAGTATCAAAAGTATATTACACCCTGGGAATGTATTTCGGATCAGTGAACTACCCTGTTATGTTATGTTATGCTAAATTTATTGATACCAATCTAAGTCACAGCTAACGAAATGTAAACGAAGACCTAGCACGACGGCAAGATACTATCAAAATAAATGCAATCAGACTTGTACACGTACATTTTCGATGGTGACACGTTTGTTCTATCAAATAATATGTATAGACCACGATGAATAGAACAATTGTGCCGAACGCGGAGCCGAAGATTAGAAACCCTATACATTTATCGTAATACTACTACTAATCTCTTATATGTAACTATTTTGGAAGCAAATCCTGAGAAACTTTCGAAAACTTAAGTACCGTTGCAAATAGACCGCCAATACTAGGCAGATTCTAAAATGTCGTATATGTTTCCTAGAAAAAAAGGAAAACTAATGGTAGACAAGTAGTGTGAACTGGTTTGGCTACTACGGTACGATTAGATTACGAGAAAGCGAAATTCGACACTATTAGTTACCCAATAGGACGCTCGAGTAACTTCTATTTCGATTGTAATTCAATAAACTTATCTCGAGGTTTTCATTGCTTGATCTTCCGTCGATTCCAAAACGAGAAAAAAATAAACCTCAGAAATGTATATGTTTGACATACGTCAACGTATACACACATTAAAGAGCAAGCTACCTATAAAATACAAAAGATACATTACGGCAGACAACGATTATAGGTAGCACGTTGGTACTGTATCATGCTGTTGATCTCCAGTCGCCACCCTGACGTAGTGCACGCTCATCGTGCCTGTTTATATCATAATAATCCCAGTGCACCACTAGGGTTATTACAATAATAGTTCAACTAAAAAATAGTCAAATATTCATGCAACTGAAAGCTTCAGTTTAAAATTTGAAAAACCTGGTACCTTCTTAGTCGTGAAGGCACCTACGAAAAAAAATTGAAACCATTTTCCAATACCGACAGGAAAACAAAATACTGGCGAACATCGAGACGAGACAGACGGACGATCTTACAAGATAGGCGTGTCAATAAACTAAAAACTACATTCTCAGTGATGGTGATTATACGTGTTACCTTTGGCGGTAGATGGCGGCCCATTGGAAAATCCCGCTCCTCCAAACCGATTGCTTTCACTAGTGGACGCCGAAGAAGATGCGTTGCTTCCACCAGGACACGAGCCATTTGGACTGGACCTAGGGAAAGAAAAACGTGAAAAATATAGGTATAAAATTAAAAAAAAATTCTGTTGCGACGAAAAACTGCACATATCAATTTGTAACATTGTAAAAATACTTACACCAATTGAACATGGGCGACATTCTTCAAGTGGGCATTAACAGCCAACGCAACGGAATCATTCACTGAAAGTTGTAGGTTTTCCTCGATCTTTCGCATTTTTTTGTTCAGATAAACCTTCAGCACTTCGTAGTGGTATTTGCAGCTGCCATGTCGTTTCCTTTTCGAAGCCACCGAGGCTCGTTCTAGCTCTTCGACTGCCTTCTGCAGTGACGATTGATCTTCCAGCGAGGAATTTAACTGCATTTGGGACTTTATCGTATTGAATTCATCTCTTGTGACGAACGGAATCTCGAGCGATTCCATGAAGTTACTCATCTCGTCGTAGTCTTTGTTCATTTGAACCGTACCTTTTACCAGGCGATTCATCAGTTTGTTATGATGGATGTAGTTTTCGGACGATCTAGTAATGATCGCTGAGCACTTGCTGCACTTCATGGCAAAAGTGGAATAACAGCCGCTCACGTACTCTTGGTATGGTTTCAGAAGACCACCCGGGCAGTGCTTCGAGTGCATAAACTGTGAATAAGCCGCCCACTGAAGGAAGTGATCGATTTCAATGATGCGATACCCTTTGAACTTCGGTATGTCATCGGCATCCAAACCATTTTGAAGGACGTGCGCCTGATGTGCTCCGTTTGGTGACATCCCGGGAGCTGCCTCCGAACCCCGTCTGTGCGAAATGCGCGCATTCTTCTTCGGATGCGATGTTCCTGCGTAAAAAACAACCATGAAATATAGCTGCAACTCTCAAAGAATTCTAAAACTTACTTGGTCCCGGAGTTTTCCTTCCTTCCGGAACACTTGATTGAGCCGGATTGCTGATATCATCTTTCCGATGTAACTGTGAATCATGCACTGATTTCCTTCTAGTGATCATGATCGAAAAAATATCCGCACTTTAGTTGCAAAGAATCTGAAGTCGCTCTATTCGTCTCCTCCGCCACCCGTTGTGGCGCTTAAAATTCCACAATGGCCGAGACGCGTTCTGTTTTGCTTTGACTATTCACTGAACATGGATTTTTTTCATTTTTCAAACTAAATTGGTCGAACACTGACTCGTTACAGCACAAATACTCAATAACTTGCAACTGTTGCAATATTTTGAATGAAAATATTACTTAAATTATGTTCCTCCTACAAAGAAGCACTTTTTTTTCTGAGGCCCAAGCGCATCGAAGCAGAAAATTTGAGAAAGACGACTGTAAATAAAAATGGATGATGAAAGAATAAACGAAAACAAAAAGAAGACAAACAAATAACTGTCAAACAGTTTTGCGCGATGATGATGGTGATGATGACCACACGGAAAAAGGACTTTCGAACTTTTTTTGCGCAGTTCAAAAAAAAAACCAAGCACATAAAAATATTTATCTAAAATTGAGTCCTTTGAGTACAAAGTATACTTTTGTGTTTACTTTTTTAATCTTTATCAAGGAGATTTTTATCATAAGGCTAGTTCGTCGCAGAAAGGACCCAAGGCTTTGCTATAGCTTTACTTCACTTCCGAAGGAAGAACCCAAATTTGGTGAGTTTGTCAGGAGTGGAAATCGAAGCCGTACCTATTATCGAATAGTTATTTTTTGTTTACTTATTAATATTATTAAATACGATTCATCTATTTTTCCTATAAAGTATTTTGAAACATAAAACAGAATTATATTACGCAAATGTGGGTAAAATTTACCGAAATTTTTCTCCTACACAAGTATCCATGTTTGAGTACACTCAGAAATGAAAGAAAACTTTGTTCGATTTAAATTTATACCTTTTTCGTTTTCTCGTAATTTACACTTTACGTAGTTTAACAAGTATACTTAATTCGCCTAAAAAGTTATACTGTGTTAAAATAACGCGAGATTATTTAATCCAGTGTATTTAACCACGGCGAAGGAAACATATTTTTTTTTTGTTACGGGCCAACAACAGTTTTCCACCAGCAAAAAGTTGAAAATCTAAATTTTCTGCAACGATTTCACGACGAATTTTCAAAAATAAATGGTAAGTGTTGATCGCGAAGTACTTGAAATGACAATTTGAGTAAAAATTAAATGGGTTTTAGTTTCAGGCTGCATCAAGAATAACCTAAGGAGTTGGCAGTGCTGTGCAAAGATTTGCTGTGCTGGATGTCCGTAAAAATGTAAATAATTTATTATTCTTCTTTTGAACATTACTTCCCGGTGCCCGTTTGCTAATAATTGAAGATTTTTCTTAGGTACTACCACAGGCAGATCGGGCAACGCTCAGTATGGCGCCCAGAACAGCAAGTCACAGAGTGTCGCCGGAAACATTCTGCCTTATACGTGGATCAAAGTGGATTCCGTTTCACAAAGAATGTTCAGAGCCAGAGAGCGGAGAGGTCTTAATTAATTGTATGTATTTCACTGAATAAAACTTAACTGATTGTTTCATTTCGTCGCAATGATTGTTGAATTGTTAAAAAAAAACAAAGCAAAACAAATCTTAATCATTTTTAACTAAATCACGGTTAAACTAGGCACGGTATACCATGGTTATACTAGAATACGTATATATTCAAGTTATACTAGGCCAGTTTTTTCCGCACTTAAACTAGGCTGGGGTCAACCAGGCGAATAGTGATTTAGCGTGGGATGTATACTATTTAGTATAGATTTTTTTCTGAGTGTACATACTGACTGCACTCAGCGAAAAAAAAAACTAACGGAATTCATCAAAATACCTTATGAAAATTTATTGTGCTTTTGAAAAGAGTAAAAAAAAATCTCAACTGATGCAGACTGGAATGGGTCTATGAACGTCGGGATCACCGAGCTCGTGTTTATTCCTCACGGCTACAGTCTGTTTATAATACAGTCCCGCAAAGAGTGAAACCAAATCTACCTATCGAACTGTCAAATCGACTACCTATCGAGCACGCCAGCAAAATTATGAAAACAAAACCTGGCGAAGAAGAAGAACAACAATCTAAAGAAGTCGTCCTTGCGTGTCTCTATATGTTCGATTACTTGTAAAATGAACAACCCTAACAATATGAGCATCTCTAGCACCTTCTGTGCCGAAACACGAATTCTACACACACACCATGTATCTCTCCAAAAACATGAATAAAACAAGTTCTGTACAATCATTCAAGTGAATCGGTCGCGTTTGATTTTACTCTCGAAACCGAATGGCCGAGACGCCCAAAAACTAGAAAATTACAGTCCACTTTAGATCGGAAGGAACATTGTGGTCCTTCAACAGCCGGATTTGCAAAAAACCGGTGGATTTCGATTACCGTACCGTGTTTTCCCGTGAAAACCAAGACCGAACGCTCCTCCGCCGCGATTGATCGAGTGGTGATGCGCCAATCGGCGTTGCAAATGGCGGTCGCGACGAGGATTGAAATTCGATTTGAGCATTCGTCCGCTGCTACCGGCCGGGTGTAGTGATCCGTTGGCTGCTGTTGCACGGAACGGTCACCTCAGTGAAAAAGATAAACGATTCGTGGTTTGGGGTCACCCGATAGTGGGTGTTCCGTTAGCCAGCCCAGTGAGAAGAAGATTGATTCCGGTTGAGCATTCGTCCGCCGCTGCCGGCCGAGTGTAGCGACGTCAGTCGCTTCGAAGAAAACGATTGTGAACATCCATGACTGGTGGATGTGACGCTGAGTCGTCGCCAGTGAAAAAGGAAGCCCTAACTGCACCAAGCGATCTGAGGCTGAACCATCGCGAGAAGAAGAAAAGTGTTTAGTGTTCGATTGGTGGATTTTCTTTTTGCAAATGGCGGGTAGTCGGTGTCGGCAAGGGCCCATATAGCCGAGGCGGTAAACGCACGGGTATTCAGCATGACCATGCTGAGGGTGACGGGTTCGATTCCCGGTCGGTCCAGGATCTTTTCGTAAAGGAAATTTCCTTGACTTCCTTGGGCATAGAGTATCTTCGTGCCTGCCACACGATATACACATGCAAAATGGTCATTGGCAGAGGAAGCTCTCAGTTAAAAACTGTGGAAGTGCTCATAGAACACTAAGCTGAGAAGCAGGCTTTGTCCCAGTGAGGACGTTACGCCAAGAAGAGAGAGAGAGAGAGAGGGTAGTCGGTGTCATGTAGTTCGCAACAGTGAAGATATATGCTACACCGCCGCCTAAGAAGGACAAAATTTCGAGAACGCCAATAAGTGAACAAAAAGAAGCACAAAAACGAAAAGAAGAACTCGTGAAGATGGAAGAACAACTGAAAGTGCTGGTTCATCAGAGAGGGGCAGTGAAAGGGAAGTTGACGCGTGTGCAAAGTGCTTTGCGACATAGTGATGAAGATCCGAACCCGAACATTTTGAACGTTCACTTCCTGCAGCTTCACCAAAAGACGGTGGAGCATTGTTACCGCGAGTACAATGACTTTCAGAACAAGATTTATGCACTACCCCTCTCTTATGAACGCCGTGCTGAACAAACTGCAAAATACGTGGATTTTGAAACGCTCCACAACGACGTGGTCATCCGACTCAGTATGCTGCTAGAGCAGGCTACGAAGGCAGCGGTAGCTAACGTGGCTCCTACTTCCAAATTGGTCGCCGGTCCCACGGCGGTGCTCCAGAACCCTTCGCAGCAGTTGATGTACCCAGCCCAGCCCTACCTACCCCCGTTACAAGTCCCGCTGCCGACCTTCGACGGGTCATATGAGAAATGGTTTTCCTTCAAATCGATGTTCACAACGGTCATGAATCGGTACAGACAGGAAGAGCCGGCGTTGAAATTATACCACCTTCGAAACTGCCTCGTCGGTCCAGCTGCCGGTGTCATCGACCAGGATCTAGTCAACAACAACGACTATGATGCCACATGGTTGGTGTTGGAACAGAGATATGAAGATAAGCGAATCATTATCGACAAGCATATTGAGAACCTGTTTAACTTGCCAAAAGTTGGACAGGACAACGCGGTGAACATGAGGAAGATGATCGACGTTTGCATGAAGAATGTGGACGCCCTGAAGAATCAGCAGCTGCCAGTAGCTGGGCTTGGGGAACAGATGCTGGTGAACCTCATTGCTGCGAAGATGGACAAAAAGCTGCGTGTTGCCTGGGAAGCCCGTCAGAAAAAGGGAGTTCTGCCGACGTATGCTGCGACGCTGGATTTTCTACAAGAACAATGTCGAATCTACGAGAAGATCGACACGAAGTCGCCGACGGAGAGTGTAAAACCGAAGGTGGCAAAAGGCCACACACTAGTGTCAACCAGTGAAATGAAAAACGAACATAAGTGTCCAGTGTGTAAAGCAGCTCACGAACTTTGGAAATGTGAGTGTTTCAAGAACAAAAGTGTGAGTGAAAAATATGATGTACTGAAGCGATGCGGTGCCTGCTTCAACTGCTTGACCAGGGGACATCGAACCAACGTGTGTTCGTCGACACGTTCTTGTCGTGAGTGTAGCAAGAAACATCACACCTTGCTACACACCGAGGACGCTTCCAGGGCTGCAATTGCAAAGCCAACAGAATCCCCTGCGACACCGAAAGTGAAACCAACCGGCACTCCGAACGCCGGTAATCTATCGGGAACGACGACTCTGTGTGCAAGTGTCGAAGGGACGATGAAACAAACGCTGCTGTCGACTGCAGTGGTGTTGGCGTATGGGTTGTGCAGCACTCCCTACCCATGCCGAGTGCTCCTGGATTCCGCATCGCAAATGAGTTTTGTAACGGAAAGATTTGCGAATCTGCTGTCACTGAAACTGGACCCAGCTGATTATACAGTCAGTAGTCTGAACGGCAACCACACACGAATTCGTCGCATGCTGCGGACCACAGTAAAATCCTGCCACGGAGATTTTGCTGTCGACCTTGACTTGCTGGTGACTCCTCGTATCACTGGCGACTTGCCCGTGAAATCCTTCGATATTTCCGATTGGTCTATCCCAAGCAAAGAAGATTTAGCCGATCCAACATTCAACGAACGAGGACGCGTCGATATGTTAGTTGGCGCTGAACACTTCTGGGATCTTCTGCAAAATGATAGGATCGAACTCGGCCCGAATTTGCCGACTCTGACCAGCACCAAGCTTGGTTGGATCGCCGGAGGAGTAATTGCGAGCGACGCGCCAGTCGTTGCGCACACCTTCTGTCAGACTGCCGAGGATGAACCCCTTATCGAGCTTCTGAAGAGTTTCTACAGAGTGGAAGCATGTGACGAGATTCGCCTGGTCCCTAAGGCGGATGACGAGCGGTGCGTGGAACATTTTTCTCGTACTCATCAGCGCACCGAAGCGGGGAGATATGTTGTTCAGCATCCCTTCAACGAACGGAGGCACGAGCTGGGCGATTCACGCGAAATGGCGCTGAGGCGCTTTCTGAACCTTGAACGAAAATTGGACAGGCAACCGGAATTAAAGGAGCAGTACTCGCAGTTCATTCGAGAATACCAGCAGCTGGGCCACATGCGCGAGGTGCAGGTGGATCACAAGGAGGATCCCGGCTCGGTATATTATCTACCCCATCACTGCATACTGCGGCCAACGAGCGCGACGACCAAACTGAGGGTCGTATTTGATGGTTCTGCCAAATCATCTTCCGGAGTTTCCATCAACGACGTTCTGATGACCGGGCCAACCATTCAGAATGACCTCTTCGCAATTCTTCTACGATTCAGGGGATTTCAGTATGTCTTCACGTTGGATATTCCCAAGATGTTCCGCCAGGTCGACGTACACCCGCAAGACACGAAATATCAACGTATTTTCTGGCGGTATAATCGAGAGGAACCTGTGACCGTTCAAGAGCTAACAACGGTTACGTACGGGCTCGCGCCATCTCCGTTTCAGGCGACCATGGCGCTCAAGCAGACTGCTGTGGATCATCAGGACGAATTTCCTGGAGCTGTGAAGGTCATCGAGAAGAATACGTACATGGACGACATCCTTACCGGTGCTGATTCTATAGCAGCAGCTTGCCAATTGCAACAAGAAGTGACAGGTCTGTTGACAAAGGGCTACTCGATGCTCACAAGTGGTGTGCAAATCATCCTGACATTCTCCAAGATGTTCCTGATGCTCTGCGGGGCAACTCTTTCGAAGTGACGGACGATAACTCGAAAACGACAGTGAAGACGTTGGGCGTGACGTGGAATCCAGCCGAGGACTGGTTTTCCGTGTCAGTTTCCGAAGACATCATCGATGAATTGACGAGGAGAAAACTGTTGAGTCAGCTGGCAAAAATATTCGATCCTCTGGGCTTTTTTGGTCCGGTGCTCACAACTGCGAAATTGATGCTACGAGAGGTCGGTGAACTGCAAATCGACTGGGATGATGCGGTACCCGGCGAAATCAATTCTAAATGGCGAAGCTTGCGAAACGAAATGGTTCTTCTGAACGATATGCATATGCCAAGGTGGATCTCCTGGGAGGGGCCGCTTCAACTGGAACTGCACGGCTTCTCGGATGCCTCCGACTTGGCCTACGGGGCATGCTTGTATACGCGAGGAGTTTTTCCTGACGGTTCCGTGCGGATGAACCTGATTTGCAGCAAGTCTCGTATCCTGCCAAAAAATAAAGCAAAGGAAAAAGCTATTACGACGCCTCGTGCTGAGCTCCTGGCGGCATTACTGCTCGCCAAACTGATTGTGAAGTTTTTGGACGCCACTGAGTTGGAATTCTCATCGATCAACCTCTGGAGCGACTCCAGAATAGTGTTGGCATGGATCGGGAAGTCACCGCACATGCTGAACACCTACGTCTCGAATCGGGTAAGTGAGATTCAAAGCTTAGTTCCAAATTTCCATTGGCGGTATATACCTACGGACGAAAATCCTGCTGACCTGATATCCCGGGGAGAGCAACCGAAGAAGCTTTTGGCATCCAAGATGTGGTGGCACGGCCCGCCTATGCTGAATGCTCTTACCGACGCGGAGGAGGGACCAGAAATACCTGATGAAGAGCTCCCTGAAATGCGGACCGGAGTTGCACTGGCTTTGACGACTCCCGTTGGACGAATGACAATTTTTGACAGAGTGAGCAGCTTTACCAAGGTCGTCCGGTGCATGGCCTACTTGACGCGCTTTGCAAGGTACATCATGTCCAACAAGACGAAGGTGGTGAAGGGCCCGCTCGCGGCTGAAGAAATTATGAAGGCGATCCTGTTGATAGTGCGAATGGTCCAACATGAAGCGTTCCAGTCAGAAATACGTGCACTACGGGACGGTGCTGACACAAAGCATCGGCTGAATGGATTGAAAGCGTTCTTGGACAACGAAGATGGTATCCTGCGAGTAGGAGGTCGGATCAAGCGAGCCTTCATTCCCTACGACAGTCGTCATCAAATGATACTTCCAGCGAAGCATCCGATCACCGAAGCACTCGTCCGACATTTGCATCAGGAGAATCTGCACATCGGGCAGAAGGGTCTGCTCGGCATTGTACGACAACGCTACTGGCCGTTGAATGTGAAGGCCACGATTCGTAAGGTAATTCGGAATTGTATGGTCTGTTTCAAGGCGAACCCACTGAAAACGACGCAAATGATGGGTGACCTACCGTCCTACCGGATTCGACCAGCTCCCGTGTTCTCAAACACCGGAGTTGACTACGCTGGGCCGTTTTGGATTAAATCGTCTTCTACGGCACGTAAACCTTTCATCACTAAGGGGTACGTGTGCTTATTTGTATGTATGCAGACCCGTGCTATTCATCTTGAATTGGTCTGTGATCTAACGACGGATGCGTTTCTCGCAGCATTGAGACGCTTCACAAGCCGGCGAGGATGTCCGAAGACGATGCGTTCCGATAATGCGACCAACTTTGTTGGAGCCAAGACGGAGTTACACGAGTTATGGCAACTGTTCCAGAACCAATATGCTACCAAGAATATCATTAGCTTCTGCACCGAAAAGGGAATAGACTGGTCGTTCATCCCGCCAAGAAGCCCCCACTTTGGCGGAATATGGGAGGCCGGAGTCAAGCAGGTCAAACACCACTTGACCCGAATCGTTGGGGACCGGAAGCTGTCGTACGAAGAGTTGTACACCACCCTAACGCAAATTGAAGCGGTGCTGAATTCTCGACCGCTGGCGCCTTGCTCAGACGATCCAAGTGACTATACTGCAATAACACCAGCACACTTTTTGATCGGGCGTGAGATGCAAGCGGTTGCGGAACCATCCTACCTCGACCTGAAACCGAATACTCTGTCGAGGTGGCAACTTGTGCAAAGCATGCCCGCATAATCACAAACTGTAAATGCAACGTTTCTCATACTGTAGATGACCATTAGCAATTGTCATTTAACCATGTCTCAGACTATCGGAGACAACAGTAAGCTCACCATTCCATGTACATATTTGCCAGTTTGACAAATGGTAACCCGCCAATTTACAGTATGTGGAATAGGCGGTTAAGATAGGTTACCATAAAAAATCGGTCATTTTCCCGAACAAATTTTTCGCAATACAGTAAAGAATATGGCCAATTTACTATCCAGATTTTCGAACAATTCACTGCATAGCAAATGGTTAGAGAACAATTTGACCATAAATTTTCAAGGAAAACGAGTACTGTATACCGTATTGTGTTTATATAGCTATAAACAGTGCATTGTAATGTTTTTTTTAAATATTAGTACCATAAAAGAAAACAAAAAAAAATGAGAACAAATTTAACTATAATCAATGAAACAATTACTTTTATTAACCATGATAGACTCCATCATCACTTATGTCTAAATTGAATGTGTCCTTGGACCAACTCCTTCGTAGTTTGTTTCCCGCTCCAGCTTGCATACCGGGTCGCCATGGATGTTTACTGGATCGTCCGGATGTTGTGCAAATGAAGCGGACGTTGGTCTCCGGTAAGTATGCTGTCGATTATGAGAGAAGATTTACTGTGAGTTGGATGTATGCAACTTTTCTGTTATATTAAGTACTTACCGCTAACAGCACGTTAGCTGCTGGTCCTGGTACAATGCCCGATTTACTACGGCAGTTGTTCAAATCTGGGCTCTGAAATGGCTCTGAAACAAAATTGCCCTTTCAGTTGGCTGCTTCCATTTTTTTTCTTTGTTTTGAATGTTGTCAACACAAGCATCAGTCTTGGCATCAGTTGATTTTCATTAATTCACGAATACAGATGCGTACAACTATTTGTCACATTGTTCAACTTCAGTATCATATAATGAAACGCATGCGTGTAGGTGTGTTGCACAGAATATGCACAAACAGTTTTTCATAAGGTGAATTAATATTGCCACCATTAATTGCAAGCTTCCATCTTTATATCATTCAACAATATCTGCATAGTATAATATGATGTCACCACTTGGTATGGATTGCATAGACCGTGGTATATAGTTGAATGCGTTGCATCTTATATTCTTCGACATAAAAGCAACTATTAGTTATACATTAACAGCAACACATAGAAGAGATTTACTGTTTGGAGATTAAGGCAAACTGTAAATTTCTATGCGGGTGGTTCAACACTTTTGGAAGAGATGGACCGCGGAGTATCTGCCGGAGCTCCAGAATCGACAGAAGTGGTTGAAGGCGAGAAAGATCGAGATCAACGCTCTAGTGCTACTGATGGACAAAAACCTCCCACCTTTACAGTGGGCACTAGGAAGGATAACTGCGACACATCCAGGTGATGACGGCGTGACTCGCGTCGTTACAGTGAGAGTTTCAAGCGGAGCGGAGTTTAAGAGGGCAGTCACTGAAGTTTGTTTTTTGCCGTTAGACGAAGATAAAGATTGAAATGTGTATTTCAACCCGGGGAGTATGTTCGATTACTTGTAAAATGAACAACCCTAACAATATGAGCATCTCTAGCACCTTCTGTGCCGAAACACGAATTCTACACACACACCATGTATCTCTCCAAAAACATGAATAAAACAAGTTCTGTACAATCATTCAAGTGAATCGGTCGCGTTTGATTTTACTCTCGAAACCGAATGGCCGAGACGCCCAAAAACTAGAAAATTACAGTCCACTTTAGATCGGAAGGAACACTATATATACAGTAGGTTGTCCCAAAAATTGCACATGGTCGAAAAGCTTGGGGGCTCACCCTGCAAATGATAGCTAAGGGTGTTAGAAACAAACTTTTGTATGACGGCAACTTTCAGAAATGACGTTTAGAGGTCGCCCCGGCGAGATTTTTGAAAAATTGCCATTTTTCGTAATAAATTTCATACAAATAATTTTTACCGTACAAAAATTGGCAATACCCACTATTTTTATATTTTTTACAGCTTGATATGGATCCAAACTTCTTGGGAAAAATAATTTACGACATGTTTTGCAGGTAACTTTTTGATACTGAATTTTTGCATTTACTAAAATTTGTCATTTTTTGATATACTGTGCATTTTACCCATCATAAAAAGTATCTGAACCTAATGCTAATTTAAAACAATTTTCATGAAAAGATTGGAAATTTTATGAGGAAAAACTTTGCCGAAGACAGCATTGCGTTTTTTCTATCCGTTTTAGAGTTATTCACGATTTACTATTTAGTGAAATTTTGATTTTTGGGTATTTTTTAAAAAATATCACAAAAGAACTACCCAAAATCACATAAAAAGTAAAAAATCACGTACACTCATCAAGTTTTTGTCTTTTGTTGTACGTGGATGCTATCGACTGTTTCGAATTCACAGGGGATTTTTTCGGCTTTCAGTCTATTAAGCGATTAAAACGAAAGTATCTTTCTTACGCCCGACGTTTCAATGGGTTTTACCATCTTTTTCAAGGGTTCTGTAAAGGTACATTGGTTCTGTTACATGGAAATACAAAAACTTACAAAAAACTACAATCTTACAAGGATATTTTTCGTTTTTCGTCTGGAGGTTTGTTCTTTGCGTGAAAACTTGTCAGCATAGTATGGTTCATCAATTCCCTAAAACATCAACAATCAAAAACACTTTTTTAACAATTGGAACTACATAAAACAGATAAACAGTTACTAACTATCGGATTTTCTACACAGAACGGAAGACTGGACACTGGGCAACTACACTATTTTTCTTCGTCTTTAGCCTATGTGCATTTAAACGGTCATTTTGTAGTCATTATTCTATAAAAGTGTTATGGAGGAAAATAGTTATTGAATGCAAGTTCTTGTCATAAGTTATTGTGTGTCATTATCATTCAGGTTTGTCTGGTTATCTATTGTCTGTGTATCTGTGCGGTTTGCTTTGGTTTTTGTTTTAAGTGTGTGTAGAATTCCTGCATAAATGTTACTTAGATTGTCGCAATCGCTTCGCTTGTTCACCGTCTCGTTTGTGTTCACGATGTGGCAAACTTCCAAGATAGGGAGGGCAGAGTACCGTCGGTGACTATCGAGTATCTCTGTTCTATCTAGGGCAAAGCGATGGTTGTTATCGGCCGAATGCTGCAAGAGAGCCGTTCTCTCTTTTAGGCGGCCGAGTTCATAGCTGTTGTAGTTCTCATCATCGTTGTTGTTGTTTTCGTCAATTTCATTCATTAGCTTGTCCAGTTTGTTGATGTCACTCTTGTGGTGGGCCACTCTCTTCTTCAGGCTGGTTGTGGTGAGCCCGACGTAGCTGGCATCGCAGTTTCCACAGGGAATTTTGTAGATCACGTTGTTACGTTGCTCTTCTGGGATGCGGTCCTTCAGTTTTTGTCTTCATTGTGTTTAGGAATTATGGTGGCATCATTTATTGAATTTTTGTTTCCGTTGACAAATCCATTTTCTTTGATATAGAAAGGTACCTACTAGCGAGAAACTTTATCATTAGGTACCATTTTGAGATGCCTCAGTAGGCCATGGCATTTTTAACGGTTATGTACTGACAATGGTTTATACGAGCATAATACACAATCAAACGCACGGCACATTTTCTATATCATTCCGCAAAACATGCCGTTTTGGTTTTCAATGATGTTGTTCAAATCGTTGAAAGACATGAATAAAACGTTCTAGAAGTCCCTATCATTTTGATCAACATATAGGACGATAAAAATGACGTCACTTGTTTACATCCAAAACTGTTGTTAACCAATAATAGCCTACCTTGTCTTATTGTATGCCGTGTATGTGTTAAGGTAATCAAATTGTTCTAACCTTGGATAACATTACTATAACTCACTGGTTCATCTTATCCCACCCGTTTCAATTTATCTCGGTGTATCCTATTTTCGGTGTTGATAAGATAGTTCAAGTCAGTAAATGTAAAAAAGACATGCTCTGCTCTTCAGAATATCTTGAATTGGAACTTAGTATCTGGTATTCTTACGTAAGATGTTCGTAATCGCGATTTGAATTTGGTATGGATCAACGTAATTCGCCTTTATTCACTTTGCCACTGTTTCCTGGGCTGTTTCACTGTTCCATGACTCATACGTCTTCGTGTAGAAAACTAATTGAGAATATTGACAGGAAAGTAAGATAAACGCGAAAATATGGCTCAACATTTTGTGGAGAATATCTTTAAAAAATCAATAGACAGTACGAAGCTTGTCAAGGGAGCTAGCTTTTTAAGAAATCTTTGCTAGTTAATTTCTATATGAAGGGATTGAATAACAAAAAAAAATCAATTAATGATGCCACCATAATTCCATAACACAATCAAGACAAAAACTTGTTGAGCATACGTGATTTTTTACTTTGTATGTGTTTTTGGGAAGTTCTTATGTGGCATTTTTAGAAAAATACCCAAAATTTCAAATTTCACCAAACAGTAAATTGTGAATAACTCTAAAACGGATAGAATAAACGCCATGCTGTCTTCGGCAAAGTTTTTCCTCATAAAATTTTCTATCTTTTTATGGAAATTGTTTCAAATTAGCATTAAATTCAGATACTTTTTATGATGGGTAAAATGCACAGTATATCAAAAAATTACAAATTTTAGCAAATTCAAAAATTCAGTATCAAAAAGCTACCAGCAAAACACGTTGTTTATTATTTTTTCCAAGAAGTTTGGATCCATATTAAGCTGTAAAAAATATAAAAATAGTGGGTATTGCCAATTTTTGTACGGTAAAAAATATTTGTATGAAATTTATTACAAAAAATGGCCATTTTTCAAAAATCTCGCCGGGGCGACCTCTAAACGTCATTTCTGAAAGTTGCCGTCATACAAAAGTTTGTTTCTAACACCCATAGCTATCATTTGCAGGGTGAGCCCCCAAGCTTTTTGACCATGTGCAATTTTGGGACAACCTAATATACAGTCTCTACTCATGGCTACCGACACTTGAAGGTATCTTGTAGCTTAATATGCATAAAAGCCAAGTTGTGAGACGATTCTGCGCGTGATTCTGCGCCATAGATCGAACTCATGAAATTCATTCTAATCATTATGAACTATTTAAAGGCCGTTCCATAAGGTCGGCCCTCGGGTCGGCCTTATGAAAATCTTAAATATTATCGTCGCACCACCAAATCGAAGTCGTCGCTAGAAGCACATGCGAAGTTGCAGCTGCGAAGTAAATTTGAATCTATTTTTTCTGTTGCGCATCATTAAGCTAATTAAGAGCAACAATATGCACTATTCCAAATTGAGTTGCGACATTACTAAGTAGGTTAAAAATCAATTTTCGCACGTTCGGTCACTTCGCATTTTGACCAAAAGCATAATATATAAGTTTATTTGGATGAGTGCGCGCCCGTTCATCCATTAATGAATAAAGCCACTTTACCCATAAATATAATGAGTATGTGCACTTTTCGGCGATTATGAGTATACTTATATTACATTTAGGTAAGCTGACCTTAGCGTGTATAAACAAGAATATGTCAATTTTTACTATTGGCGATTAAAAGTTGAGGTTATGTCGTGAAAATTTGGAAGTTTGAAAGGGAAATACCAGTTCCCCATCAGTTTAATCATTAATTTTTTGGTAAATTTATCGATAAAATGAATTTTTCTACCCCGATCCCACATTAAATTTTATCTTAAACGACTCAATCACTAAAATACGAAATGGGATTTCACAAAACTTAACCTCACTTTAGGAGGCCAATTGGTGCTTACGGTCTTCTGCAAGGATTAACCTAAAATCCTTAATCACGAGATCAAGTTTGTTGCATTAGCCGGCCGTCGCAAACATACAAATTTATTACAGCATTTGAATTAACGTTGATTCAATTTAGGTAAGTTTGAAAACAGGATATTTTCGCCAAATCAAGCCTAATTTTACCAAACACCGTATGTAACATATGTGAACAAAAAATAGATTTTCATATTCATAAATATGAGGTGCTGAATTTTGTTAAGGACCACTTGAATCACTCACCTTTGGGGATAGTTTGTGAAAAAATACCCGGATTTTTCACGTTTCGGGAATGTTCAATGTATGAGTTGCTATGGAAACAGCGAACTTCCCCTTCGATTTTCTCCGTTCGTGGATTTTGTTAGATACCTACGGTGTTTGGTAAAGTTAGGCTTAAAATACCTATTGGTCTAATGGAAATATTAGCTTTTGTCTAGTTTTTGATTTGTGGAAACGGAGTAATATTGTTCTGGGTAGCCCAATATGTTACGACAGATCCTAAGGCATTCTTGTCGACTTCAGAGACATTCACGTAGGTATAGCATAATGTAGTATGTTGGCAAGCATAGACAAAGTGAAGCTCTTCAATCTGGCCAAAACTATATTAGTGTATGATATTACTCTTATTAATTTTAGTCGCCAGAATGTCTACAACAGCTACTACGAAACCTATAGTACCATCGCAGCACAATCTAGTCTGGATCGACCTGGAAATGACGGGCTTGGAGGTGGAGAAGGATCGGATCCTAGAGATTGCCTGCATAGTAACTAACAAGAACCTGGAAATCCTGGAACGGGGTCCTGACATTGTTATCCACGAACCGGAAGAGGTGCTGACCGCTATGAATGAATGGTGTCAAATCAATCATGGAAAAACTGGACTGACTCAGGCGGTGAGGGAATCCAAGATCAACCTGGAGGATGCGGAGGAAATGGTTCTGGACTTCGTCAAAAAGTATTGCCCGGAAAAGGCTTGCCCACTGGCCGGGAATACGATTTATATGGACAGAATGTTCCTGTACCGATATATGCCGAAGTTGAATGATTATTTGCACTATCGCATTGTAGACGTTAGTACGATAAAGGAACTGTGCAAGCGCTGGGAAGGGAAGGTCTTCAGCCATTGTCCGCCAAAGAAACTGGTGCACCGAGCGTTGGATGACATCGAAGAAAGCATACAGGAATTGAAATACTACAAAGATTACATGTTTCAAAAATAGTCATCACTTACATTAGCGAAATAAATTTGTTTGAGTCTTCAATTAAAAATCGCCTCACATGTGCTGATTATTAACTTTTCTCGAATATCTTAGACCCCACGCTCATTCGCATAGACTTTTGTAAAACTTGTGGTTGTACTACTTTTCCCCGAATCAGCTCTCAAATATTGTATAATACTTATGACACACATGTGATACAAGAATCACTGTACAATTGCGCTTGAAATGAGTGCCATACTAAAAATTCTCACACTTCAAGCCAGTCTTGTTAGAATTTTCTTGACACTGCGTACCGTTGTATACAATTCCTGTATACAGGAATCACACTCGTATCACATGTCTGTCCGTGGTATAATACCCAACTTTTTTCGACTCGATGTAGGGGGATTAGGGGCATAATGGACACCCTAAGCAAATGAGTACGTTAGACCTGTATAACAGAGAAAAACTTAACACAATATCGGTTGGCTTACAACTTAAACTTGTTTCATACGTAATTCAATCATTTACAGGAGGTGGCATACCATTATTGTGAAGAAATAATAAATTGTAAACCGTGTGTTTTTTAGGGCTGGAAAGGTACGGGGCGAAATGGACATCCATCGGGGCATAATGGTCACCCCTGCATATTTTATGCTAATTCTTTGATTACATCGACCAGTTAAGTAATTTGCCTACGGAGATCAATACCACAGGTATAATACTCCATCTTAGACGAGTTTACATAACATCAAAGTTAATTAAATAAGCTTTAGGTTAAAATAATCGGATTGATTTTTTCTGAACTCTTTCAAATGCCTAACAGTATGCAATGCGCATACATCCATTCGTAATTGGGTTCTTTAAGGGTATTCAGATTATTTCATAATCGGAATCTCCGTCCAAAAATTAGTCGAAATCCAAAATTTCATCATTTTTGGTGCCCGGGAACTATTTTTAAAATGCATTTAAAGTTTGTATAGGGAAATTTTTATGTTCGGGATGAACTGTCATTGTATCGATTGAACTGTCATTCTATCCACAAAAATGAAAACTGTTTTGTTTATTTAACCGTCAAAACAAAGGCATTGGAACGCAATAAAATCACGTTATGCTCAGAAAAATGAGCTCTATCTTTTAGGATATAGGAAATAGCAATATTTTGTTCACCAAACAACCCAATTGCAAGTGTTCATTTCGCCCCGAATCGACTACAACATTGAAATTGCTATTTTGAATAAATTCTGATCAAAAATAAAATACTTCATCCATTGCTAAATCTGCACATACATGTAGATAAGGTAACAATTCTCTTGTTTTTATGATGGACACACTCAAACACTCCCCGAATAGAAAAATACAATTTGTCATAAGGTCCAAACAATAAACTGCTTCTAACTGGTGGGGTAACTTTATCTGAAGGAGTGAACTTTCTGTTGAGCAATATGAAACCGAAACAAAATACTATAATCTACAAAAAGCAAACAACATATTAAGTGATCACAATGTGCTATAGTATCCACGCATTGTTGGATAATATGCTAATAAAAACTCGCGTTGCGTGGTTGCACTGTAGGATCACCTTATGCCAAATTGTAAGTTTTTGAAATTGAGCCTCACACTAAGAGCATCGCCACGGGCGTCCCTATCTGGGTCCCTATCCCTATTTCCGGGCCCTGAATAGGGACTCATGTTCACACCGGTGGTTTCTAAACGGGAATGAAAAATAAGGACGCGACATGGGATTAGCGTAGGGGTTCCACATTTGGGGACCCACTCAAATCTTGCACTGAGTTACTATTCCGATGGTTTGTGTGACGTCACTTTCTTTATTTATATTTTGCGATGAAGTGAGCTGAGCAGTGGTATGGAAAATGAACAGCAGTGGATCAATAAAGCATGAGGTGAATATTGATGCACTTTGTCTTACGTGACTATAGATGTTTTCCAGAACCCTATTACAAACAAACAGACGCAACACTAATAATTCCCACCGATTCAAAGGTTCATTTAAAAATTTAATAGTTGGCCAACTGTCCATCTGTGGCGCTCGCAGCGTTTTTGTTCAAGTTTTACATTCGCTCACTATTGTCACCTAGTTTATGATTGGCCACTCTATTGCCCAACTCAGTCCTTTTAAATTGGGTGATTATGTTTCCGCGACTATGATTTTGAATAGCAAACGTATCACTTGAAAGAAATTGCTATTAAAATCATCGTCATGTAAACATAATCCCCAATGCCAAACACGCTATTACACAAAACGCTCAGTAGGTGCCGGTAGTGAGCGAACGTCAAACAAGAGCAAAACTTATGTGAGCGCCGCCTGCGAACAATTTGCATACTACTGAATTTTTGATTTAAATATTCTTTAAAAAATAAAACGATAAGAAATGACTAGAGGGAGACTGGAGACGTATGCTTGTCTGTGACGAAATGTTAGAAGTATTGCGTGTGCTTGTCTGTGATCCTTTAGGGGGCATCCATTAAGTACGTCACGCTTAGAGGGGGAAGGGGGGGAGCTTGTGAAAGTGTGACAAGCAATGTATTAGGAAAAACCAACGTAGGGGGGGGGGGGTTTGAAAATTCCAAGCGTGACGTACTTAATGGATGCTCTTTATGCCTTTGTGATTTTGAACTACGTCCGATAAAAAGTAAGGACCACTTTTAGCAACGCACGGTGGAAAATCAATATGTTTTTCAAGTCCCTAAACCCAAAATAAAAACCACTGGTGGGAAGGTGGGATGCTATCTTAAAATAGCACCCGACAAGGAGTGGTATAATAGGGATAGCGATGAGGACTCCCGTGGCGATGCTCTAACACATGTTTATTTTACTATACATAAATTTTGATCAACACCATGGCATACAGTAGAATGCATTGTATTTGTGAGTGATATTGCATCGTTACGCTATCAAGATGGTTTCTACATTTGTCGTATAATTGTTCATAACAACTTAATTCACAAACGCAGCTTTTTGAAAATATTTGCTGCACCTTTTAAATTTACATTTCGTTATTTTACCACACATCTTATCGCCTGTCTTGGTCACACACAATTATTTTTGCTTATTTGCATTGAATTTTCGAGTCTGTTGTCCTTGGCGCGGATTTTTTTTCTTTGATTTTTGATCATTTAATTACATTACTGGAATAAGCCCTTCTCAAATAGTATGCGAGTTTTGTTTACCGCTCTGTGGGAGCAAAGCCAACCGGCAACAAATTCCTCACTTCGCCACCATCGCGAGCAGCAGCCTGTGAACAAACTGACCCCATCCGGGATGATTCTTCCTCCTGAAGACCCGAGCCGCGGATTTACAAAAATTGCAACTCCGGATTGAAAGAAACGGATTCTGTAAGGTGAGTTAAGATTGTCTTGTTTTGAAGATGTTGGTCAAGTAAAGACCGTTTTTTTTTGTTTTCAGGCTGCCAATGAAGATGCGGAAATTGAAAAGAACTGACGTTAGCAAGGGCCGCAGGAGCCTCGCTTGAATGTGGTGGATGTAAAGAACATCTGGAGTGGTATGAGTCCGTTCGGATGGACTTCCCGAGACTAAGCTATGGTGACTAGTAGAGGTCAACCACAGTGAAGCCGCTTCGACAACATACCTGGAGCATTCCGTCGTTCGTTGCGCTTCGTAACATCGCTGCCTAACCATGACTTCAAGATCAAATTCATCATTCCCAAGCTGTGGTACCTGCTGCCGAGCTCCCGATATGGTTCCTTGCAAATCTCACCAAACAGAAAAGTAACGTTGCCACAAGCTCATTTGTTTTAGGCGACAGACTGAAGATGACCTGGAATAGCACTATGTAGGCCGCATTCAAAATTGATGATTGCTCCGGTAACTGTTCGGTTACCCAGATCCAAAGAGACGAGCCAGCCAAGGGCTGAAAATCTCTATAATAGAGAAAAATCAATCAATTTCCCCGATCCTGACTATCAACTTGTGCAAACGGGTGGCCCACTTTTCTGGGTTCATCTTGATGAATTCAGCTGCGATACCATTCTTACCAACTGCTTTGATGGTTTTGAGCTGATGAATGACATCCTTTACTTCCTACCACCTGAGAGTTGGATCATTCCTCTCCTATGCTGAACTAACCTAGTAGTTTCTTCCTTTGCTTTGGGCTCCCGTGCCTACATTCTTCGCCCCATTCAGGTGCTCTTCGAAGTGATGCTTCCACCTTTCAATCACTCTACGTCCTTCCGTAGAGAGGCTCCCATTTTTATCTCTGCAAATTTCGGCTCACGACATAAAGCCGCGGCAGCATTTGATGAGTTTTGGTAGAACTTCTGAGTTTCTTGAGAACGGCATAACAGTTTCATTTTCTCGCAATCCACTTCTTCCAGGCGGATTTTTTTTTTCTTCCAAAAAAAAGAGCTTCTGTTTCCGCTTCACGTTCAACGTTTCATTTCACGTTCAACCGAGTTACAGTCAACTTTTACTCGTTGCACTAAGCTCTTAGCCCAGTTAGTGAAACACTTTCACTAACTGGGCTGGGTTTTAAGCTGTCAAATAATCTCTAACAATAGAGATTCAGGACTACCAACATCGACAAATTGTGCGTCAAAAAGCGACGTTTAACTTCGTTTTAACCGGGCTATAGCCCACCTAAACGTAGCCCAATGAACAAAAGTTGACTGTAGGTATTTGCTGCAGCATTACCGCATACGCTGTGTTGTTCTCCAAAATAGCTCTGCATTCCTCATCGTCGTTCTGTTGAATCCGTTCCACATACCCGATGGTGCTCTCGATCGGTTTAAATTCCTCCTCCTGAACTACCTGAGTATTTACGTCTCTTATCCCTGCTCTTATCTAAACTTCATGACTTGGACAGCGATCGTACTTTCTTTCGAGTTGCGCGTAAAATATGTCCTTGTCATCAGTGCTTCCAGAGTGAGGGTTGTAGAATCGGACCTTGATCTCTGCATATCGCCCATCACGATGAAAGCAATTTCCTGCTTGCATGTTTTGCTGCAGCTCTGGTAGATGGTGTTGTCGTGAACTCATACCTCTAAACGTTTGCGCCATGGAGTAGTTCGGTGAGTATGCGGGTGTCCCCAATGAAGTCGAGAGATCGACAGTTTCACGAACCAAGTTTCCAATTGCAATTCCTTTTTGTTTGCTGGAATCGTTGCCGTGTTCGTCTCGGTTCGTATTATTCTATTGCTGATTTTTCGTTGCAATTCTTGTTGAGCCTAAGGGGGCGCTCAAAACGCTTGAAGATTGTATGGGAAAACTTGGCCAAATGTATGCAGAAATTTTAAGTTTTCGAATTTTGCCGCTAGGTGGCGCTGTAAGCGTTCAATAATCGAACCCTTTGATATTATTGTAGGTGACTATATGCCAGATAACTTTGTCGAAGACCGCGAAGTCATCCGACGGCTGTGAAAAAAGTTATACCCTAGGCAAAGTGAGGCAAAGTATTGAGATTACATTATTGCGGCACCAACATTTCAAAAGGGCGTAACTGCATTTACAATCAATGCCTTCTCACAAAGATGTGGAGCGTATCCCATCCCTCTCGAGCAATCCACTAGCACAAATAGAAAGATAAAATCCTCCTTTTTCGATTAATGGATATGAATTGCGTGAGATGAATGAAATACGACCCACAGCTCTGTGAGAAGGCATTGGTTGCAAAAGCAGTTACGCCCTTTTGAAATATTGGTGCCGATTGATATTATTCCTTTACATGTATTGGAAAAATAACAATAAAGTTTATCCTCACTTTTCCTAGGGTATAACTTTTTTCACAGACGTTGGATCACTTTGCGGTCTTCGACAAAGTTGTTTGGCATATATTCACCTACAATAATATCAAAGGGTTTGATTATTGAACGCTTACAGCGCCACCTAGCGGCAAAATTCGAAAACTTAAAATTTCTGCATACATTTGGCCAAGTTTTCCCATACAAACTTCAAGCGTTTTGAGCGCCCCCTTAGGCTCAACCGATTTTGCTCAAATTTTGAACGTATCTCCTGGGAGTCCAAAACAACTGATTGAGGAGGTAAGACTTGGGATTTTTCAAAATTTTTGTTTTTCATATAAGTGTGGGCCACCTTAATCATGATTCAGAATTCCGATATTCTAAGTAATTAGCCTTTCAAAGGTTTACTTTCTTTCCAATGAACTGAAATCAATATGTTTTCATAATTTATGTTTAATACCGACTTGTGAATTCCAAATAAATAGGTAATTGTTTTTAGACAAAGTACGTGCGGTAATTGGCTTCTGAAGCATTACTTACGCAAATCTCGCCGAGAATGGGCCTCTTCCACTGAATTCCCACGACTCCTACAGGAAGGTGAGGGCTGCCGCAACCACACCGGAGACCAGTAGCATGGTGTATCCGGTCGAGTAAACTTCCTTGATGGTCAAAAACTTACCCATATCCCAGAACAGATGGCGAACTCCGTTGACCGAGTGGAAGGCAAACGGATAGGCCAGGGTGAACTTGAGCGCCATCAGAGTGGGTGCACTCAGTCCTTCCAGCATGGTCAGATAGTGGGTGGCATCGTGAGGCAAAGCCAACGCTCCCAGTCCCATCATGGTGGCGTACCCGGCCAAAGCCATGCCAGTCATACGATGCGTGATGGACAGCATACTGGTCAGCTGCGGGGCGTAGATGGTCAGATGGGGCGACTGGGGACGCTGGAGGCGAGCGTTGCGGTCATCGTGCGACTCTCCGGGACGATTGTCCGGCTGGACGGGCTTCAGCACAACGGTGCGCACGGCAAACAGTGGTCCAGCGCTGTTCTGGCTTTGCAACAGAGTGCGGCGGCAAGCGTTTCTGTAGAAAAATACAAATTCCCCAAACACAAATTGATTGTTCCATTATGTAATCTATAAACAGGATATGAACCCTGAATTTGAACCGCACTGCATGGTGACCCGGACAGATACGTACCTGAGAATCAAAGATGCCATTTCCGGGAATAAGTTTTACCAAAAGCACTGAATAAAAACTAGTTTTTTCGTTATTAGAAATCGGTTTCTTTTTTTGGGTACTCGCCACACGAAAGTTTTTCGATTGCGTTTTCGCAGTGACAGCCTTTTATCTTTTTGTTGTTTTCCTTTTTGAGCATTCTTTTTTCTGAACATTTTCGAAGCAAATTCTAAGCAAACTACACGGTTAATTAAAAATTCAAATTTTCGAGCGATTCTCATCATGCGTGCTAGCACCAGCAACATAGCTGCAGCAGCTTATCTGTCAGTCTCGGACACGATCACGAATCAGCTGGAAAAACAGACTCGCAAAATTTAGCAAAGAACAAAATTTCTGCAACGTTATTTTTTAGATAAAAATCCACCGAAATGGACGATAACGATGAGTTGGAATTTGTGGAAGAAGATTACTATGCGTTCCTGAACGTGCCACGAAATGTAAGTTTTATTTTAATTTACCATAATCCGTTTCAAGTTCGATTGCGACAGATGGTGCCGCAGCGGAACGAATGATTGTTTCGTAATCTAACCTTTTGATTACATCAATAAAAACTATAGGAACAGCTATCCGTATAATAAGAGAATAATGCATTGCAGGCTACACCGGAAGAAATCAGCAGTGCGTACAGGAACTTCAGTCGGATGTATCATCCGGATAAGCACACGGACGTTCGAAACAAGGAGAAAGCGGAAATGATGTTCAACCGCACGAAGAAAGCGTACGAGGTTCTGTCCGATCCTCACCAGCGTGCGATTTACGATTCACTTGGAAACAAAGGCCTCCAGACGGAAGGCTGGGAATTGATCCAGCGGACGAGAACACCAGCAGAAATCCGCGAGGAATATGAACGGCTTGCTCGGGAGCGCGAGGAACGGAGACTGCAGCAGAAGACCAACCCTCGGGGAAACATCACCGTTCAGATCAATGCAACCGATATTTTCAGTCGGTACGAAGACGATTACTACGACGACGGTGGACTGCTTCCTACGATCGAGGTATCGGGGATGAGCATGTCGCAGTCCATCGAAGCGCCCCTCTCTCGTACGGACACGGCAACGCTTTCGGGCAATTTGCACCTGCAGAATGGGGTCGGGAGTGGTAACTTTCTGCTGTCCGGAAGAAGACTAATCAACAAGGGTTGGTTCGAGGTGGACTGTGGAGCCGGTAGCGGGCCGGTGCTCGGACTGAAAGGTTCACGAAACCTCACCAATCGGCTGTTCCTGAACGGCGGGACGACCGTGAACTTTCGGCAAAACGCAATCATTCCTGGGATCGCTGGCAGTGAGTATAAGTTTTGTTGGGATAGGCTCGAGCCTGGTATACCACAGACAAACAGACGTAACACTTCGAACATTTTTAGATTCAATTCAAATGATAGGCCCGGAAACCTGTTCGCCCAATACTAAAATGACTGAGTTTGGCCGACCATCAACTAGGTGGCGGTAGTGGGCAAACGTCAAACTCGAATAAAAACAATGCGAGCGCTACGGGTGGGCAGTTGGCCAACTATCAATTTTTTAAATGGTTCGTAAATCGGTGTACGATGGGATATGTCAGAGTGTTACGTCTGTTTGTCTGTGGAACATCCTTCAATGGAAAGACGGCAAACTTATTAGTGGTTCATATTAAAAGCCCTCTTATTATTGCCAAAACTTTTACTTCAAAAGATTTGATATTTTTTTCCGGAAGGAGAGTTTCTCTTCGTTTGTACATAGGCTGTTCTTTATCGGATATTTATCGGAGCTTGCAACTTTGATTCTAGCAATTCTGCTTTCCTGGAAATCACCTTAGCTTGATAATGATTTATGGAAATACTTGAAAGAATGCATGCGTTACTGTTACGAACGCGAAGCGTGAAGTACATTTGAATCCACACAATTCGGAACGAATTCCTTTCCAACCATTTCCTACAACTAACCAAGCGAGCCGCATCATAAAACCCCAATCAAATTCGAACAATCATGACCTACCACAATATAACAGGGCCCGCGATTATAAACGTAGAGCAGAGCGGCAATGTTTATCAGCATAACGAAGCAAAAGCTATGCGGCTGAGGGACTCGACTGACTTTGAGCAGCATGATAAAATAAACAATCTGAAGCGACACCCGATGGAAACCATACCAATAGCCTAGCAGATCGGCAGCATTCTAAATGTAATCAAAATCCATCATTGAACTTGATCTTGAAAATTAGGCCAGCTGAGCATCGGGATCGTGCAAAATATGAATGGTAGATCTAATTCTGTACAAATACAATCAAATCATGTAGCTAGAGAGATTGCTCAAATTCAGGAAAATTCTCTCTTCGGAAAAGAAAATATTTCTCCTGTGAAAACACGAAAAACCATGTACCCGCGAAAGATCATTCTAGAAATCTGGCCGCTCATATATTCATGTTAAAACACGTACTGAAAGTGTAAATGTGTAGATCGTAACGAGAGCCGCTATTTCATCATCCTTCAGGAAAGATCATGTGTAATTTTTGGTAGGCCCTGCGGCTATAAAAGAGGAAGATCAATAAAGACGACAGTCAGTTTTGTTTTTGGACTCCACACTGGATACCTCCCGGATAAGTATTTTGCTACTCAAATTCCTTTGATCCTGAACTTGCACTTGCGAAGCTTAAATTATTCTGATCACTTGATTGGATAATTCAATCCTTCTAAAGTGTTGATATTTAGAATCGTGGAAGTCTAAGTCATTGGATCGGTCAAACTTTTTCTCACTCTGGTAAGCCAAGGTTCCGAATGCGAGAAACGTTGGCATGAGTCTAGAAAAGGCCAGTTTGATTTTGATCCAAGTGTAGAGGCACTTATTTCTCACTCTGGTACGCCAAGGTTCCGAATGCGAGTAACGTTGGCATGAGTCTAGAAAGGCCTAAGTGCTCTACACACGATTTTAGACGAGTCCCCAATCATTGAATCTATCGAACTTTTTCTCACTCTGGTAAGCCAAGGTTCCGAATGCGAGAAACGTTGGCATGAGTCTAGAAAAGGCCAGTTCGATTTAGATTCAAGTGTGAAGGCATTTATTTCTCACTCTGGTACGCCAAGGTTCCGAATGCGAGTAACGTTGGCATGAGTCTAGAAAGGCCTAAATCCTATCACACACGATTTGGACGTTCGATTTTAACTATTCTCCTTCTTGAACCTCCTACCCTGAGTGAGTAGTATCGGTGTTCGAAAGTAACGCGTTCCGTCTAGTCTGTTGGTTGTGTTGATATATACAACGAGCATGCCACGCTACACCTCTTTTTTAGATGGCCTCTTTATGCTGCATCCTCTTTCTCGAGGGTCTTTAGTGACAGCAGCATCATTGCGCATGGAGCGCCATTTTATCAGAAGTAAATGAGAATCCAAAGTGTAAACACGTAGTTTAATAAAGTTCCGTTTCTTTCGTTAATTAAACAAACTCAGCATTTCATTCCACTGAAACCTCAAGCCCAATAGGTTATGGGCCCAGGGACGCCCTGGTGGTGGTTCGGGAAGCGAGGAGACCGAGATGCGGTATCCAAGATACGATGAGGAGGCCAATACCCGATGAGGTGTCAAGATGCGATGAGGCCTGGTGCCAATATTCGTTGAGACACCAAGATGCGGTGAGGGGACCAACACTCGCTGAGGATTGATAGCCGTGTGGGACCTGCGCTGGAACCAAGAGGCAGAGGGTGCTGGCTGATCGATGGACGCTGGAGCTGGATGGCAGAAGGTACTTGAGGCGGAAGACGCTTCGAGCCAGGAGGAGCTTGGTAGCCTCTTAGTAGCAGACGTAGCTTGGAGCCAGGGCCTGGTAGCAGAGTCTGCTTGGAGCCAGGAGGAGTCTGGTAGCTCGGTTGCTAAGGAGGAGCTCGGTAGGCTGGAGGAGTACGTGGCCAGGTGAAGCTCGGGACGCGTCGGATCTGAGAGTGTGTGATGAGGAGGAGTGTTGAATGGTAGGTACATCCTTGGAGGTGCATCACACAGCTCAGTGGAGAGCTAGGTATCAACTGGTAAATGGAAATAAATTGTAAATATGTTATACCTAGATTGAATAAAGGAGAGGCACTGAGCTGGTAGCGATATCCCTAGCTACGTTCATAAAAATTCATAAAACGATTCATAAACGATTCATAAAAAAAATACTTCGATTGTTGCAAGGAGTGAGGCACATTCGTAACTATTTGTGAACATTTTGTTAGTTTGTTCTTTTTCTTCTTCATCTAGATATTCCTCTATACATATTTTTTTTCAGAAATTCCATCAGACACAGAGTTTCTTTTTGGAACCTTTTTTCAGAAATACCTCTCGGAATGGCTTCCAAAATATGGCAGCCAAGGGTCGAAAGTCTTTATAATAAAAATAAATCAATCAATCAATCTTCCAAAATATGTCACTAGATTCCTTCAGTATTTTCTGACGCAATTTTTCTTGGTATTTCTTATGAATTCCTTCCGGCATTTTTCCAAGCTACGAACAATTCCTTCTGGGATTCTTCTCTGAGAATCTTTCAGGGTTTCTGAATTCCAATCGGATTCTACTCAGATTTTACGAGAATCCTACAACATTTCTTTTCAGTTTTTTTCCGGTATTGCTCTCAGAGTTCCTCGTGGTATTTTATCCGGAGTTTCTCCTGTGTTCTCAAGATCTTCACAAGAGTTTCTCTCAAAAAACATCTCAGATTTTGTCGCTGGATTTCTCCTATTGTTTCTCTCGATTCACAAGATTGGGTTACTGTTGTTACTGAGATTTCTACTAGAGCTTCTCCAAGGATCTTCCGAAGTTTCTCCTGCATTTTTTTTAATTTCCGAAATTTCTGTGAGCTTTTATGTAGAGTTTCTCCCGCGATGTCTATAGAAGTTTTAACCGGGATATTTCCTGAAGGATATCGTGGGATTTTTTTAAGTTTCACATGAGATTTCTTTCGGAGTTTCTCCTAGTTCTCTCAGAAGAATCAGTTCTTCCGGTGTTGGTCCTGGGTTATATCTTAGAATTTTATAGATTTTTTTCCTAAGATCTGCATGGGTTTGCCTTTTTGGATTTCTGCAGGAGCTATTACCCTATCACTGACATTTCTTTTGGAATTCTTTCCTTGGCTTCTTACGGAGCTTTTTAGGCATTTCTTCGTAGCTATTTACAAGATTTCTTGCAGTGATAGTTTCGAGATTATTTTTTACGGATATTCTTGACATTATTCCCAGAACTTACGAAAACGGATAGGTTACAAAATTCTCTATGAGAAATTTTCGGAAAAAACATCAAAAAGAGTAGCCAAGGGCTGAAAGTCTCTTTAATAAAGACAAATCAATCAATCAATCAATCAAAAAGAATCACGATAAAACGTTGCAAGAAATATTTCTGTACATTTTTTATAAAAAAAAAGTGCTCATTTGGAATAACTTCTAGTTCTTCTGTTTTTTTCTGATTTAAATGCTCTCGTTACTCATAATGTCCCTACTTTTCCTAACTTATAATATTATATTTCGGGCTATGCATAACTTATAATGAAAAAGTTTTCTAAAAACTGCACTCATGTTTTAAACAAAATAATCAATTGTATTTTTTTATAATTCATCGCAGCATTGGCAATTCAACTGGACAAACACACGGTAGGCTATTTGACCTACAACGCCGGCTTGCAGAGTTCAATGTCGACCACGATTGAGCATAGTACCGAAAAGTATCACTACAACTTAAGTGCAACACTTGGAATTCCCCATTGCTACCTTACCGCCAGCTACACGAGAAAGCTGGTAGAGCAGGAACTCAAGCTGAGAGTGGCATTGAAGTACGATCGAAGCTTAAACATTTTTTTTTATTAGTGATTAATTGTATAAAATCGATTGCTTTTCAGAGGTGGTACATTTGGTTTCCTAGCAGAATATGGCGCTGAGAAGAAGGTCTCCAAATACAGTTCAGTTGTAGCGACTGTGAGCGTGGGTGTTCCGACCGGTGTTACGTTAAAAGTGAAGTACGACAATCTCATTAGCTAACGTAACAGTCAAGAGCTTCCTGTATATGATATATTTTTTCTAGGATCATTCGCTCGACGCAAACGTACCTATTTCCTATTCACTTAAGCGAGGAAATAATCCCTGCGGCAATCTTTTACGCAACCGTGGCACCTTTACTAACGTACTTCGTAGTTAAGAAGACCATCATAGATCCAATGAATGAAGCAGCAAAGCACCGCAACATTGAGAAAGTCAAGGAAACCAATCGGTCACGGTATGATTCAGTAACTATTTTATTAGTAATTTAAATTTCCCAGTAATTTATTTGTTGAATGTTTAGAAGTTATTGAAAAGTCGTGTGAGATAACTGAAAGCAAGCTTAAACTTAAGTGTCGCAAACTTTATGACTTAAGTGTTTCTCAGCCATAGGTTTGAACCTATAACCTAAGATATAAACACGAAAGTTATAAATAATTTAGAAAGGTTTAAATGCTGCATGATTTGTAGTTTTATCAATGCTAACAAAAATCAAAAACCCCCATTCAAGCAATTGTTTATATGTATTTTATAACATTTTTACTCGAACGTAGCTATTCCTTAGTATTTCTCTCTATATATTTTGCTGTTCTGAGTGTGATTACTCTACAAATTGTTGTTCATGTACCTAATGATCTTAGTATTTCAATTATTTCCATAGCATTGCGGAAAAACGTCGGGAAGCAGAGTCAGCCATCGCTCTGATGGGTGCCATGTACGAACGGATTCGCAATGACGAACAAAAGCGAAAAGGCTTGGTAATAGTGGCCGCTTCGTACGGAAAGTTCAATGCCGATGAGAACGTTTCAGTCGAACAGCGCGATGAGATGGGCTTCGTGCAGCACAACCCCAACGTTATTGACGTTAGGATTCCGCTACAATGTCTAGTCAAAGATTCTCGCTTGCAGCTGTACGGATCGACAAAGGTTGGTAACGTTTAATCTATAGCATACTCAATAGAATGATCTATTCTCATTTTCAGAGTGAGCTTCCTGGTTTTTATGATCCGTGCTTTGGCGAGGAGAAGCTTCTCCGAATTGATTACGAGTTCCGAGAACGGTCCTATACCGTCGTCGTAGCCGATAACGAAGACATCAAACTACCAGAAAACGGTCAAACGGTGCAGAGCTGAATATTTCAGCACGAATAGATTGCTTCCAAAGTTTGGCGCTGCAATTTGATTTGTTAACCAGTGCTGCACATAGTGTTTTAAATCTACGAGTGTAAAATGTTCGTGTAATTGGACAGCTATGAGCGCCTAATACGAAGACAACCATGTTGTTTCTTTGTACATAGTTGTTGAACTGCCGAAAAAATAGTGACTTGTCATAAATCCATAAAAAGTTACGCTTTTCTTTTTGTATCACAGCCTTTCTTTGTTAAAGTTATGTTTGAGTTGAAGGAATTGTTTCTAAAAAAACTGTCGTCTGAACCTTGAGACAGGGAAGTTTAAACTTCCACGATTCACTAGCGCAATATAGCGATGAAGATATGTAGACCCACATAAAATTTGAAGCAACGCAAGCAAGCAAAGATCGTCGAAGTTCATGGTTGTAAACGGAACCAAGCACAACGGGATTCGTCAAGAAATAGTGCCCCTATGAACCGCATCTGGATGCGAATCGATTGCACCACTTCCGAACTTAGATATCTCGTATGGCTTTGGAGGCTGAGCTGATCAGTGCTCTGGATGCTGAGATTCGGGGATCCAAGCTTGAGCGTTTTGTGTGAAAATCGTCGGGTTTGTGGTCGCGCGCTTCTGATTCTGCATTCAATATTCGCGTCCCCATCTCCCTACTAAGAAAACCGATCGACTCACGAAAATAGTCGCGCGTTTCTCACAGTATTGAACTTAGAGTATACGGAGAATAAACTTTCAAGCTAAGATATTTTCGAATTATGTATTTTACTAAGAGTAGTCCCATGTGTTACCTGTGATCGACAGTCGTTGAGGTAATTAAGCCAATTATTTTTAATTTGGTAAATGTGAACTGCAATTATTTTCTTCCAACATTTTTATCGCTTCAATATTAGGCCAGCACCAGCGCTACAAGATTAATTTGCTAATATTACCAGACTCCTGGAGTCCTCACGAAAACGCATTGTCGAAATTACCCCAACTCCTTCTAGGAAGTAAGGAAAAAAATCGGAATGATCTCACCCAGTTCCATGTCGTCGGATGAACGCAACCACTCCTTGACTCCAAGTATGCATCCATTTTTATCACTTCACGAGGAAGGAAAATGTGCACCATCTCATAACACGTGTCACTTTTCACTTTTTCCTTCGAACAATGCAACGCGATCGAGATCCCCATCGCACGCAACTGCCCCAAACAAGCGTCATTTTCACTTTTTCCTTCCCTTAAAATATACGAACACGGAGAGCAACAAATAGACAAACGCAAATAAATATTATAAACAAAGAATGATCTTCCATTCGCTCTTCAAGTAATCCTCACAAGCAACATCTTTCGTTCAGGGAACCGAAGGGCAGGGAATATTATTTCTGTGATTATGATTTTAATCGAAAAATGCTCGAAGTGTTATGTCTGCTTGTCTGTGACTTATAGTCTATTTTACGAAACGACAACAGTGTTGATGTTGATATTAACACTCACGGGCTTGGGTGCGAGCTACTGTCAAATTTTCATTCATAAAATAAGCGATCAGCTGATCCGAAACGTCTCGTAAAATGGCTCATTTACTCAATTTATTTCCAGGGGGAATCACACTTCGTCCTTTGCTAAACAAAAAAATCCGTCCGTTGATAACCGCTGCTAACTTGTCAGCGATAAACAACGGATAGCAGCGGATAAATGCGGATTTTTTGGGTTGGCAAAGGAAGTGTCATTCCCTCTGACATTTTCTCATATAAGTGTTTTCGCAAAGAAAATCATCCCATAAAACCCCATCCAGATCCAGCTTCCAACTCCAGATAGCTATATGAGGTGACCCAGACCCAAGTTATTGTAAATTATAGGGTCTGGGATCATTTGCGCAGGGGGACCTATTTTGGGCACTTGTTGCTATACCGCAGTTTTAATGTGCAAAATTACACATTGCGCTTAATTTACAGGATTTGGTGGCAAAATGCTCTAGCTGCTCATTATGCCCCGCCTACCCCTATGGGTAAAAAATAGCAAATCAAAGTTTATTGAGTAGAAATCGTTTCGAGCGTGAAAAATCTTTAGCGTGTCCGTTTATGACGTTTGGTGATTGTGATTTTTCATTGAGTTGTCCAAAAAATGTCTCACAAAACCTAATGCAAGCCTATCCATATACGTGAGAACAAAAGATGTTTACAAAGTTCTTACAGATAGATTAACACGGGAAATCTGAACACAAACCACTACCACACAGGAATTTGGATTGGTCAATTTCCAGTCAGTCGGAAGTTTTTGTGAATTTTGTTTGGTCGCAGCCGTCGCAGCGATTAAAAGATATTATTTTTGGATCTTTTGAATACTGAATAATTTCTTAATCCCGTTTCTTCTGACATACGTAAGTAATTTTTTTATAGTAGATAATAGTACAGTGAGCAACATTAGTAACATGCAGCAAAATCCGATGGTTTCTGATTCGATTGTTTACCACTTCCCTTCCGGCAGATTTTGAATGTCAAGAAGTAACCCGAAAGATCCTTGTAAAATTTCGGCTTGTAGGATCCAAACTTGTCTAAAAGGTAATTTATTTGAATTAATTACTTTAGTATAATATAATTTTTACAATCTCTGCTAAAATTGCATCAAAGCTTACGTAACTTAACCTCGCTTGTCATCGAACCGGCTTGTATCATCACCGCATCATCTTTTAGTTCGATGTTTGGGATGTTTGTTATTTTCACCTCCGTAAATAATCTTTCACAAATTTGTTCAACAAAATCTTCTCGTTATCTTTCACAGAGCACAAATTTGATGAGACGAAGTGTTACGATGTCCTCGAGGACATGCGCCAGTGTTGTCTGAAGTTTCATAAGGTGTCGCTTTGCTGTTCTGGAATAAAATTGGACCGCAATTACCGACTGGAGAAGGAGGCTGCAGAACGTGAGAGGCTAGAGAAGAAACAGCAAGGCACGCAATGACCCACGATCCGCGGCGAAAATTTATCGTACCGAAACGTAACTGGGCTCAGCGTAATCCCCGGTTATTTGTCGGCTTAGTTACAACCAGCGCTCTGTTGGTGTTCTTTTCCAAACCACTGTACGACGCATTCATCGCTGACGACCCCCCAGTAAGGCGGGAATACCGTTCATTTCGAATCGGCCCGAAGTAAAGTGGAGGCGTAAAACCTATCAAAATGGAATCCGTGAGAAAGGCCAACCAAAGACTTAAAAACTATCCCATATTGCTGGCCAAGTGTTCCGTAGCCGCGGCCGCCTACGCTACGTGTGTGACAACGGACCTCAATGTGTCGCATAAGTCGTGTGATCAGGAATTCCGCCAGTTTAAACAGTGCCTGCAGAAGGCGGCCAGTGATATGAAAACGAAACTATGATCGAAGTGAGTGAATGAAGCAGGGGGCCAGCAAAAGGCAAAATCTCCGTAGCTCACAACAAAAACACGTTCAAAATTGTTTGTGCTGAAAACTGATGCGTTACACAATTTCTTACTGATTTATTTGCTATCTTCGCGTTGTCGTGTAATTTCGAACGATTGCACGCCAAAATTTTCGTAACCTTTTGCTAGTTTTACACGTTTTACTTAAGTAATAACTTATGGTAATGACTAATTCGCAGATGTCGTGCACTTCCCAGATCTGTCAGAGTGCCCAAAAGTGTCAATTTTCCAAACATGTCAAATTCATGTGGGCTACGGCACATCTATTCGTGGTTGACGTCCGCGCTACCCCGCTGGAATGAAGTGATTAGCATTTCAATATACATGTAGTGAATGAACTAACCAATTCGGCGAGTAATACTACTAACATTTTATAAAGTTCAATAAACAAATGAAGCCAGCTAAAAAAGTAAGTATCAATGATAAATTGACGTCCTTCCCAATAAGCCACAAATATTATCTAAAGGCACAAAAAAGAAACAGACAAGTAATGATTATTTTATCACTCCACACATTTCACGAAAAAGGCATTTCTAATTTCCCTTTCTGAAAGAAGTATTCAAACATCACCGGTTCGTTCTTCGCTAGAAAGAAGTATCACGCCAGGTCCAAAATATTAATATTTATGAAATGTTGCCCAAAAGAAAACTTTTTGAGTCGCTATGATTTTTGTATGTTTTTGGAAGTTTATATTTTTTTTTAAATTGCGATAACGCAGATTTTTGTGCGGAAAGATTACCGCTTTGATGTGCAACATTTTTTTTAATAGTTTTAAAATAATTTGGTACATACAGGGTGTTAGGTTCCTGAGTGCAAACTTTTTAAAGGGTGATAGAGGACCATTAATGGTGAAAAAAATTGTTCTACGTATATGGTCAAATCTCAACCGTTACGTAGTTATTGAACTCCCCATGTTTTTGACTCTTATTGCCTTAATAGGCTATAATTTTAAAATGGTCAAACTTATCGCACTTTTTCAAACTTTATTCGAAAGATTATTGAATTTTCTATCAAATGGCATCTTTAAACCGATCGGTTTAGTTAAATAACTAAGTTTTCTAGAGCAAATAGCCTAAAAGTTGTGTGTTTTAATTCGTTTTTGTCAATTATCTTTGAAAAATGCGTAATAATTTTAAATTCTTTATTTGGCAAAGTTGTGGCCCCTGTTTCAATCGACAATTCGTTCTTTGACATCAAACTTCTATCTCTTATCGTTTTCTTGCAATTTCGATTTAAACGTCGCATTTCAGATCAGAAATTTGCAATCGTCATGGAAAGCACTTTTTTTGCGCACTGTGCCGCACATTCAAATCAAAATTGCAAGAAAACGATAAGAGTTAGAAGTTTTGCGTCAAAGAACAAATTGTAGAGTGGAACAGGGGCCACAACTTTGCCAAAGAAAGAATTTTAATTTATTACGCATGTTTTAAAGATAATGGACATAAACAAATAAAAACACACTATTTTTAGCCATTTTGCTATAGAAAACTTAGTTATTCAGCTAAACCAATCGGTTCAAAAATGCCATTTGATAGAAAATTCAATAATCTTTCGAATAAGCGTTAAAAACTGCGATAAGTTTGACCATTTTAAAGTTATAGCCAGTTAAGGCAATAAGAGTCAAAAACATGGGGAGTTCAATAACTACGTAACGGTTGAGATTTGACCATATGCGTAGAACATTTTTTTTACCATTTATGGTCTTCTATCACCCTTTAAAAAGTTTGCACTCATGAACCTAACACCCTGTATATCTTGAGTTACAAAAGTAACACTCTTCTATTTTTTATATGATTCGCCATGCCATATTGCATTCCTGATTCATTTTACAAAATAATGATTCTAATCCAGTAAAATAAAAACTTCTTTTCAGATGCTTGAGTCAATACACCAGTCGAAAATGTCATTCAAAAAGCACCTCATCATCAGCATTGTCATTCGCATCTTCCTGGTGTATTATGGCGAGGTGCAGGATAGCCTATCAGAAATCCAATACACCGATGTAGACTATCGCGTGGTAACCGATGGAGCTAGTCACGTTCTCAATCTGAACTCTCCCTTCAAAAGGCACACGTACCGTTACACGCCACTCCTGGCATATCTGGTTCTACCAAATCTCCTGCTTCATCACAGCTTCGGCAAATTTGTGTTCTCTTTGTTTGACATTTTCATCGGAGTGCTGATCAAATGGATCCTGCTGAATTGCTATCGAGGCAATAAGATATCCATCGAGAAAAAGCTACTCAAATTAGAGACGCTGAACAATCGGAATAAATATCTAATTAAAAGAAAGAACGAGATCCTGAATAGTAGCAATGAAACTCTGCCACCAAAGTACATCAGGATGGCAGAAATCAGCGCGTATTTTTGGCTATACAATCCGCTGACAATGGTCATCGCAACAAGAGGAAATGGAGACTGTGTGTCATGCTCGCTGGTTCTTGCGTCACTGTATTTCCTCCTGAAAAATGAACAAACCGTTCTGCAGTTTTTCACGGCCGGCATATTTCTCGGCATATCTATTCATTTCCGACTCTACCCAATAGGGTTCTGCCTGGCATTTTATCTGACCACACTCGATAAGCAACTGGAAACAATTAAGGATCACCTACAAGCGATACTGATGCCCAATGCCAAACAATTAGCCTTGGTGGCCGGGACGATCACATCTCTGACGGTATCAACTGGCCTTTTCTACTATCTCTACGGTTATCAATATCTCTACGAATCCATGCTGTTTCATCTGGTCCGGAAAGATACCCGTCACAACTTTTCACTGTACTTCTACCAGCAGTACCTAAGTTCCAACTTCGACATCTCGCTGCTGGAGAAAATCCTGACCTTCCTACCGCAGCTGGTGCTCATCGTAATCATAACCCTGCGCTACGGGAAACACCGTCAAACCGTGGGCTCCGCCCTGTTCGCTATCGCCTTCGTTATGGTGGCGTACAATCCGGTCGTCACGTCGCAGTATTTCGTGTGGTTTTTGTCGTTGCTGCCGCTCAGTGTGAAGAACTTCAAGAACATCGGAATGCGTAAGGCCGTCTTCATTCCGGTTATGTGGTTCATATCGCAGGGAGGCTGGCTGCTACCGGCGTATTTGCTGGAATTCCGAGGCTGGAACACGTTCGAGTTCATTTGGATCCAGAGCATCGTGTTTTTCTTCTCCAACATATTGATCCTGCAGATGCTGGTGACGAACTACGATATGGCTTACAACTATAAGATTGATTAGGACGCGGTAAACATGTACATATATGATATGATCTCTTGTGAGTAAAAAATCGAAATTAAATTCTTGATTGATCTTTTCAGTACTTGATAAATATACAATAGTTAGTGGTTATCACGTCCAATATCGTCATTCCTGTTTCCAAACGAATTTACTTGGTGGAATCCGTGAAGCTCTTGAAATATCAAATGTCATTGAGAGACACTATAGGGATATTACAGGTCATCCAAACTACCTTGGAGTTCAGAACTTCAGGTCTACAATCGTAACAGCAGCCGTATCTGCTATACTGAGTAACGTTGCATATTTACCCGTAGGTACACGCAAAGAAATTAGAGCTATTCAAAACTATAATAGTTTTTGTTGCATCAAAAAACATTTTCTTATTATTTTAAAAAATGTATTAGTTAAAACAATTCAGAGTTTTTTTCAAAACAAAGCGCTAATATTATTGATGTTCTGAGCACATGACGTGACACCGCCATTTTGATTTCGAACGTAATCGGCAAAAGTGGAAATAATGGCACCAAGAGTAGTCCACAATAGAGCAGTGGATAACTAATTCAAGAACTTTGGTAAGTGATTGCCTTCAATTATTTCACTACTAATGGCTTATTATAGCAAACTGTTGTTATATTCTAGGCTTGATTCTATGAATCTGCAACCGAAAACACGAGTATCGAACAAGCGGATCATCATAGGTAATTTTTGTTTTTACATTTTATCGCTTATTTTTCTGCTCATTTTTGATATATTTGCTTCCAGCGACTGCTGAAGACCAACCACATTATAGAAAGCACCTATCTGCATCATATACCAACAAGAAGCTAGCATGTAAAATAAAATACATATCAAAAATAAAATAAACAATAAATTTAGATTTTTTGCTTTTTTTTCCTTTTCTGATGCAGAAAATAAATAAATATATCATTCTAACGAAAAAAATACAATTTGATTCAATGCGAAATGCATTATTGCTACAACAAATGAACTTTATTGTTTCAAAGCATTATTTTTGTTGTTCCAAAAGATATATTTTTTAAATCAACAAAAATACTAGTTTACCTGCTATTTACCGTAGCTGTCAAATTCAACAATATTTTTTGTTGAATCAAATTCACGATGCAAATAGAACCAATAAAAGCATATTATAGGCCGGCAAATAATGCAGCATTTTTATTGAAGCAATACAGAAAATATTTATGATTAAAATTCTTTTTTCTGCGTGTATTAGACCAATCTGAAGTCTACTTGATATTAGGGTAAGAAATCAAATTTTGAACTAGTCAAATTGTAATCTTAATTTGAACCATTTCAACATTCATTAAAAAGACGTACTGTTCAGGCAAATATTGTCCCGAAAAAGATGTTAAACAGCTTTCCGTAATATAACCTGATAACATGGACTTTAGAAGCATTGAAAAAAGCGTTTTTGTCATGGAAAACAGGCAATTGAAAAATCACTGTGATTTCACCCATTTCCCCCAAGATAAAGCACATTTTCGGTGCATTCGTACAGCTCATGCATTGTATCACACGCAATATGTGAACACGTCAAATGAAAGCTTATTTATCGTAGAATCGACCAACCGAATAATATTCCGCATTATTTGTCATAAAATTATCAAATTTAAGTGATTCTTACTTGGAGAATGTTATCTTAAATTGAACCATTTGTAATCTAAATTTGAACTAGTAAACGGGGGTGAGCTTCTAGTGTTGGCCTGTAGATTGCGCTAGTGGTTGCTTTGTTTACTCTTGGGGGATGAAAAAATCCAAACTTAGTTTCCAAATTCCTAAAGAATTTCGAACATTCTGAGTTGAGATTCCACTGCCTAATGAAAAATAGGTATGAGAATTAGCAGATTCATGTGATTTTTCATTGCTTAGCATGAAATTGGCTGTTTTGTGAGTTTCTCGAGCTGCTGCCGCCAGTAGTTCAAATTAAGATTAAAATTGGTTCAAATTATGATTACGATGGTTCAAATTAAGATTAAAATCATTGTTGATGAAAAATCAAATATTTCAATGAAATTCGGTGCAAATACAAACTTTTTACCATTTAACAGAAAGCTTATACCCGTGGCTTTCATGTACATACGATTTTGCCGTAGTAAATTATTTCCATGTGGGAGAAAAAATCACTTAAAATTAGCACTGCTTCAGAAAGCCTCAATTTGGTTCAAATTTTGATTACCTACCCTATTATAAACCAATCTAACTACTTCGAAGACCATAGCTTCAGGTCTACATTTTTGATAATACGGTGCGAGAAATAAGTATAAAGACAGAGCCGTTTTCCATACAAAATAAGATATTTCACGATTACTAATCTTCTCTACAACTCAGAACTTCCAGCTAAGGTGAAAATATGACGAAGCCACATCTCGAACATAAATCTGCAGGAAAATGTGGAACGCGGCCGAGAATAAGGACTGCAGCTACGAACCGAATGTTGTGGTAAAGAATTGTTGATTCAGTTTGATTATAATTGATCTCCAGTTAGTGGTTAAGTTAAGGCTATGGATCGCCAATCCGGAGACGGCGGGTTCGATTCCCGTTCCACGGTAGAAAAAAATGTCTCGACTCCTAGGGCATAGTGTATCATTGTACTTGCCTCACAACACACAATTTCATGTAATGGCAAGCAAAGAAAGCCCTTCAATTAATAACTGTAGAATTGCTCAAAGAACACTAAGTTGAAGCGAGGCAGGCCAAGTCCCAGTGTGGACGTAGTGCCTTACAGAAGAAGAAGACTCCATGTTCCATGTTGCCCATATTGCAGGACAGTGTGTACGATTCTGAACATACCGAAGCTTTGTCATAGTATCTGATTGTATTCTGTGAGCTACAGTAAGTACACTGAAAGACGGATTGCGGTAATGACCAACATAAAAATGTTTTCAAATTTACCATGGCCAAACGATCATCGACCAACCAACGTTTCTTGAATGCGTTTTGCTCTCTCCCATATCAACCGGTTCGATAGCCGAGTGGTAGCGTGCGAGGCTGGTGATCTCAAGGTTCTTGGTTCGAATCTGGTTGCCAACAAAAACTTTTTTAAATTATTAATCGAGTCATTCATAGTAAAATTGAAAACATTAATCTGTTGAATTGAAACGAAACTCAGTCTGCACAAATTTAGTGGTGTGTATTTAAAATGAACCTCAGAATAGTAATTTCAACCGCAAGCCGTCTTTCAGTGTATAATAGATTATACAACATAACTCTATATACTGCCTATGATCGCATAATTGTCCCATATGAATAGGAAACCCAGCAAAGATGGGACTGATATGCGATCATGGGCAGTATAGCCAAAACAGAAACTTCAATTGCTGTAGATGCAAGATTTTAAACATCATAATAGTTTGGATGACCAGTCGACCTGATGATGCTTACACGGAGAAAAATATAAAGTTAAGTCAATCATATTGCGGTCGCGAACAAGCATATTTGTGCACTGACTTTTATATAATCCCTTTTTGAGATTGTATTACGCATAATACCATAGGACGAAGCATAACAGAAGCTTGAAATGATGTAAATTGATGAACTGATTAGAACAAGAAATATGGTTGACTCAATCATATTATGCTTTCATCAACAATATATATTGTTGATGGTTTGACAGCTCATTTATTCTCATGGTATATCCAAGCATGTGTATGTTTAACTTTACCCTAAAGTTGAAGCTTAAACGAACTATATTAGATGGTTGTTTTAAGCTGTTTTAAGCATACACAAAAAAATGTTCAAATGAGGTTAAATTTAGGATAAACAATTCTAAAATGGTCGTAATTTAGTGCAATATGTTCTAACTGTAACATATTGCCTTAAATACCACCATTAAAGGTACTTTTAATTGGCTAAAATTTCCCATACATTCTTTATTTTCCTTATTCTTTTCAACTATTTTTTGTTTCAAATAATTACAAACTATAACACGCAACAAAACAACTGAACTCTTAGTGGTATGACCGGCGCACCAGCAGACTAACGTCGATTCCGAACTCCACCATGGTAGCCAGTCCGGTCTTGCGCTTCTCCAGCAGGTTGTACAGTTTCTCGGCAATCGTTCGTGGAAAACCAGTACAGAGGAATCAATTTTTGCACCAACTTGACCTCGTCCGTGATTTTCTTGATCTGGGCGCCCAGCTTGGACCCAACGGAAATTTCCGCTTGCAGCATCTGTCGACAGATGGCACACGCAAAAAATCTCCTTTACATATCAGCGGGGCCTGAGTTTCCTTGCCCGAACTTGGCGATTCCTGCAGGATGGCGTTGATTCCGGTGGTGGCGGTCTAGGTGCTACATTTTGGGTCATCTTTCGATTGGTAGGTTGAGTAATAAGCTGCACCTGGAAAACACAACACAGTCATCATGAGCTTGTAAATTCATGTACCCCATTACCGGCGGCACACTTACCCAAGCACTCACCTGAATTCTGAAATGGCGAATCCCGGAAGATTGGTAATTGTAGAGCACACTTGTTCTGGTTGGCAGTCAGTAAACAATAATTGAAAAACCAAGTTTTTACAATAAAACTAAAATCGTCACTTCGAACTACCGCCGCCATGATGAACAATGACTGAGTGAGTAGATAGCAGACAGGAGGCTGGGTCAACACGGGTTGAAGTAATGACACTTATGCTTGGTTTAAGCGTTTGATGGTTGGTGTTCAATGATGTTGATTCAAATGAAACAGATGCTTGATGTAGACATCAAATCATTATGTATCAACCATTTGCAGCAATTATGCCAAGAATGTCTTCGAAGCTTGAGAGAACTATGGGAAAAGTTATATCAAGCAGACAACATTTCTGTCCGTGTATTGGACATTCAGAAGACTTATTGGACATGATAGAATACAAATCGTAGCTTTGAATAATGAAAGAAGTTACCGTTACCGGTTTAGGCTTTAGGATCCAAATTCACGAACAATTCGGATGACTTAGGATATCCTGACTAATCTGATACTGTCTTTTGAACTTTTAGAAGAATTACTGGACATGAGAGAATACAAATCGTAGCTTTGAATAATGAAAGAAGTTACCGTTACACCCGTAGACTTTAGGATCCAAATTCATGAACAATTCGGACCGCTACACGCGTAGACTTTAGGGTCTAAACTTAAGAATAGTTTGGATGACTGAGGATATTCAGAAAAAATATTCTGCATCATACATATTCTACCCTTTCTATGCTGTTGGAAAAAATCCGACTTTGAAGAGTTAATCTTGCGTAGGTACGTAGGTTGTATTATTTAGCTGGGTTCACTCACTTCCTCTCACGGATGGATTTGATTATCCATCTTATGATGTCATAAATAGGGATCTTGTTTTGTTAGTGTTTCTCGGTGCAGCATGGCACGCCTCAGTGAGACGGCCAGCGGCATTGTTTCTCGTTAGTTGTGTTAGTTGGAGCAAGGTGTAGGATATCATAGATCAATGGAAGAATAGGAAGCTAAGCCTGAAGAGACGATACTACACTGCCTGAATCAGAGTGAATGCAGGGGAGAGATAGATCTGCTGTTAGGGTGACTCAAGCTTAGGTCTGTGTCATTTTGATATAAGGTCGCTAGAACGAGTAAGTAAGACGTGGAACCAAAGCCGTAGCGCGTCAGCGATATTTGGGTCTCGCGAAGATAAAGTCAAAAGCTCGGTCAGATAGGGCAGACTCCTTAGGCTGCGGCCAGAGTGGACGCGTCACGCGACGCGACGCGGTGCGGCGCGTTTTTGACGCGGCTTCCAACGCGGCTTGATAGCCACAGTGAACGCGGTGCAACGCGTCTGTTCGTAATGCAAACTGAAAAGTTTTCATAATTTCCCTCACCTTTGCACATGAATACTGACCATAACTATTTTATTTATTAACTACTAGCTGTCCCGGCAAACGTCGTACTGCCTGCCTACTGCGTTTTTTGACATGCAGCTCTGTAGAAAAATGCCCCGCACAATGAAATTTCAAACTTTCTCGTTTTCGGTGCTTTCCCGGTCGATTTTTCTAATTATTTTTTCGCATGAACACGTCGGAGCCCTGCACGAATAAAACACTGAAAGAATGGTGCAGATTCGTTGACCCGTTTCCGAGCGTATTCGTGACATACAAACACCATTCCATTTTTATTTATATAGATTTTATTAAACTGACCATAATTATGTCATCTTTCAAAATACAACAAACGGTGAGAAGTTTTAATAAGATTTTTTGGATATTGGATCACTTCACACCATCCATGTATAATTTCCAACTCGGGTTGCAGAGACAGATTGTGACAGGTTCGCCTTGACAACCAGTAGCACACAATCAAAGTGAGCTGTCTCCTCTCTATCGGTTTAAGAGTCATAACATTTCAACAGTTCAAATGCTATTTACTTCTGATGATTCAAAAGAGGTGTACATTTGGGACAATGATGATTCCCTAACCTCAAATCTACCCGTCCTTTACCCGACGTCTCCACTAGACAGAAATGTCTTGCCATTTTGCTGGACAGATGTGTCATGACAGAAATGTTCTCTCGCTGTTTGCATGGAAAGCAGCGGTGTTGATCATTTCTGTTACGTTTTCTCTTTCTGGCAGCAAAATGGCAAGACATTTCAGACTAGTGGAGACGTGGGGTTAGGTACAAATTTTGAAATTTTATGAACAACAAGATTTAACGTATACAACAAGAGCTACCACAGGGTTGTATACGTTAAAAAATGGCGCCCTTCGTTTATTTTTAAACAGCAAGGCAATGGAACAAGTTTGTTAACTCAAAATAGTATATTTTTATTTTGAAACTATTTTTTAAGCTTACAGCCCTAGTAGAATACTTTGAGATAGTAAAATACACGAGAGGGTGCAAACGCCTTTTTGTGCATGAAACATGGTAGGGCTAATGTGAAAGCTCTGCTTGTAATGGGTGTAGAATGACAGAGATTTCGATTATTTCCGTTAAGTTTTTAGTTATTGTTATATCCTGTAAAATAGGATATTTGGGACGTTCTTTGGACAAGAGTAAATTGAACCGTTTATGTCCATGGTCTACAAACAACTAACTTTATTGTCTTTATTCTTTACATCGGTTAGTACTCAATGAGTACCCAGCTTGAAAGCAGGGTTTCGATACCTGCTGCTACAACACCTTTCCCTTTAGGAAAGTTCTTAATATTCTGAACGTTTAAGCTTAAACTACTACTTTTGAAACATCGAATATTTCCATTTTTAACAATTATTCTTCGAAAGCGAACTAAAGGTTAAACATTTTTATGTATTCTAGATATAATCTCAAAAGAACTAATGTTCAGCTATATGGCTATAATACACATCCACATTTTTGTTTGTGAAGAAACGCAGTTAAGTATTCATCGTTTTGTTTATTCTAGCTCGCACAATAGTTTGATAAATTAATCACATGAATATTCTCCTCCCCGAAAAAGATTGGAAATAAAACCAAATAAAAATCAATGATCTGTTCCTAAACTACAAAATACAGTTAGCAAAACATTGTCAGATTCATTCACAAAAAAAGGTGTTAACACAAAAAAAACAAATTTTACTTGCAAACTGCTGACAAAAGTGAGAAACACTTAACAGATAGAATGCGACTGTTGTACCAAAATAACTGTTATAAACATACACGCAGTACCTATTTCTCAATATCCATTAAAAGCACTATTCTGCCGCCTATTCTGTACAACAGAAAAAAAAAACACGCAAACAGCATTCTACAGGACCACAGGCCTCACAGCAGCAACTCAGCTATCCTTCGCGATGTAGTGCTCAAATCCAAAACGTTTTCATCAGCAGGCGATGTCATCAAACGAAGAAGTGGTCCACAAAAAACAACACGGCAAATGAATGCACCGGCAAATGGAGACAACAGCTGCAAAACAATGCACTTTTATAAGCTGGAACGACTGATTATCTCACTGGGCCATGGCGGATCAGACAAAAAATGCACTTTGTTTTCCCTTGTTTACTATGGCGATACAGACAACGATTAGTCCGGCATTCGTCACCACACACAAACGGGAAAAAATACAATGGAGTGCCGCGCTTCCACAGTTGATTTTGGCGGTGCTCATTTGAGTTGCTCAAAATTCTCATGAGAAAAGCACTCAAAACACGTTGCCGATGATTATCAAACATGCAAAGCTCACATTGCGATCGGCGACGTCGTGCAGAAAATTATCTCAGCCTAGGTACTCTTGTTCACCATATAGGACAATGGGAGCAAAAATGGCAAAATGCATAACAAGGATGGCTGGATGAAAAGACTTGAGCGATTCAAAATGGTCTTGCGATCTTCATAAAAGTAGTGTAAAATGCATGATATTTAACCACTCACAAAACATAGATGCATAAAAAAATTACGCCAGGAAAAACATGATTCAATTAAGAAATCCTTTGACCGATACATAACACAACAAAACGTTCATGGAATATCACACACAAAAATGCCACTGTGCAAGGTATGAACTGCCGTATTCTGATGTTTAACACAGCACAAAACTTTAAAATGCATGGCAAAAAAAATCACACTACAATAAAATGTTCACATAAATCCACGCTCAAACTATCCAACAGTTCTGGTAGCTTAAGCTACATTTTGTGTTTTAAAAGATTGTTTAGGAAACTTTAAAAAAATGTACACCAAACGAAGCACAAAAAAATGATTTACGAAAAATCACAAAACAATGCACGCTTTCAAACGAACAAAAAAAAACATTAAAAATAACTAGCGGTGGCCAAATTATCATCTTGATAATAAGTTTAATCCTCGTACGCCACTGTTATATCCTGTAAAATAGGATATTTGGGACGTTCTTTGGACAAGAGTAAATTGAACCGTTTATGTCCATGGTCTACAAACAACTAACTTTATTGTCTTTATTCTTTACATCGGTTAGTACTCAATGAGTACCCAGCTTGAAAGCAGGGTTTCGATACCTGCTGATACAACAGTTATAAATTCAAAGGAATTACTGATTTTGATTCACAGAATAGGTGATAAGTGAGGTTACGAGACGCCACCGGATAATAAACATGTGGTATTACTCATGTTCATATTTTTTACATTCACATTTAAATGCATTTGAAAAACAATTTCGTAAAATAACCGCCATGATTTGGTAAAAACGGACGAAACCCACACAAAAATACAAAATTCTCCGCGCGAACCGCCTGACTTCCGCATCAAAAACAGTGCATGCACTGTTTTGTCGTGCGTCGCGCGGCTAAACGCTTTCCGCTTCGCATCGTTCCGCGCGCACTCTGGCATGTTATGATTGTTTTCCCTGTATTCCAATGAACGGAGTTCTGCCGCGCGTCGACGCGCGACCTGTCAAATGCCGCATTGCACCGCGTCGCGCCGCGTGATGCGTCCACTCTGGCCGGCACCTTAGTCGACTAAGGAGAAGGCGAGAAAGAAGTGGTGAACAATTACGTTTCGACATGGAATGGACTGTAGGATTCCACTTGATTTGACCTTGGACTGCGGATTTTCCGG